>NC_057796.1:494068194-494073827 GCF_018294505.1 Triticum aestivum
ACAACCCTCTCACTCGGAGGCTTAGATGCAGTCCAATACTCGCCTAAGTTATTAAAATCCTACCGAGTGGTGAACAACCCTCTCACTCGGAGGCTTAGCTACAGTCTAGTACTCGCCTAAGTTATTAAAATCCTACCGAGTGGTGAACAACCCTCTCACTCGGAGGCTTAGATGCAGTCCAGTACTCGCCTAAGTTATTAAAATCCTACCGAGTGGTGAACAACCCTCTCACTCGGAGGCTTAGCTGCAGTCCAGTACTCGCCTAAGTACGATGTATGCTCCATCCTTATCCGTAAGGACCACGAGGTGCAGGTCGACTGCTGCCTTCTCCTCTGAGCCCCGCCACAAGTACAACGTGCGCTCTGTCCTTATCCGCAAGGACGACGAGGTACAAGTCGACTGAGGTCTTTCGACTCAGAACTGCGTCTCAAGATTGGTAATAGACCGGGTGAAAAACAAGTTCCACTCGGAGATCAAAACACGAGCAAATGTGGAAATAAACCAAGTTCGGATACGTCTTAAAAGTGTCCCCAACCATGGACAAAAGAGCTCGGACTTCAATCCCAAAGGAGTGTATGGTTATAGGATCACTCGGCATTCCGAGGCGAATTTAAAGGATAGTACTTGGGCCCAAGCCCGAAAGAATTTTCACTATTACAAAACCACTCGGCATCCCGAGGCAAATTTAAAGCAAGGCATAAAGTTTTTCACTCCGCAGCGGGAGGACTAGCAGGTTCCACAAACTCATCCAAGTAGATTCCGTCCGTGATCCGAGTGGCTGCGTCAATGAAAGTCTCTAGGAAGGACTTGAAGTTGAGTTTCTTGGTGTTGGCGACTTGGAGCGTGGCGAGCTTATCTTCCTTCACGTCCTTACAGTGGACCCGGACTAGAGACAAAGCCACATCAGCTCCGCAGCGAGCAGAAGATTTTTTCCACTCCAGCACTCGGTCTGGGATTTGGTTGAGTCGGATCATCAAAGACTCCAAGTCATTCTGAAGGGTAGTGTTGGGCCAGAGAGTTGAGTTGACTCGGGAAACTGCCACTTTCAGTCGGGCGATGTAGTCAGTCACGCTCGACAGACGAGACTCCAGTCGGAGCACGTGCATGGCAGCTTCGTCTTTGATGGGGGAGTTGATGGGGTCCAAGTTTGTCTCCACCCGCCCAGTCTCCTCTTCAAAGTTCGGGCAAAACTCTACGTGCAGGAATGGAATGTGAGTCGACAGAAGCTTGATGAATCGACAATGAAAAAACAATCGGAAAAAAGGTACCTTCAAGCATGAGAGACAGTTTTTGGGCAAGCCCACTCAGATAGACCTCCAGATCCTTCCTCTTCTGCAACAACTCACTGGCTTTATCTGTCAAGGCGTCCTTGTCCTTCTTTAGTCAAGTGGATTCTTTGTTGGCCTCCTCAAGTGCAGTTTTCAGCTTGACGTTTTCCTCTTCAAGCTTCCCGACTGAAGCGAGCTTCTCTTCGGCGAGCTTCGTCTTTTCAATTGCTGCCTTCTGTGCCTCAGCCAGGTCATGGTCCTTCTTCTCCAGAGCTTCCTTCATTTTCTCTGCAAGATATGACAGTCGAGTCAGAACAAGAGATGGAAAGACAGGACAAAGACAGTAAACTAAATCCTCACCCAACATACCAACTGCTCCCTCTTGGGCTTTCTTCAGATTCTCCCGGGCAAGCTTCAGATCCAAGTTGAGCTGGATCTGCTTCTTCTCCAGCTCGGCATAACGAGCCCCGAGCTCACAAGATTTCTGCAAAAACAAGCAGTCAGTCGACGAGCTCACAGTTCAATTGCTTCCGAGCAACAAAAGGCAATTCCAACAGTTCTAAGACTACTGCCGAATCAAACATCCAACAGTAGTCTCGGGGACTACACCCAGTGGGTGCACTTAGCGTGCCCCCACTGGTTCAGATACCACTCGGCAAGGTCCGTCTTGGCCGAGTAAAAAAAAAGAAGACAAAAGAGTCAAACAATTTTCAGACCGTCGTCGACTGCCCGCAGTCGACCACGGTCTCGGGGACTACACCCAGTGGGTGCACTTAGCATGCCCCCACTGGTTCAGATACCACTCGGCAAGGTCCGCCTTGGCCGAGTGAAGAATTTTAATCTGCTCAGACCATAGCCGACTGCCCGCAGTCAACCATGGTCTCGGGGACTACACCCAGTGGGTGCACTCAGCGTGCCCCCACTGGAAAGTCAGTCGATTGAACTAAGTCGATCGAAGAAAAAAGGGATTACTCCAAAGACAAATCAGAAACACCCAGTGGGTGTATAGACCCGAAACACAGACAGATGAAAAAAGTCTTGGAAAGAGTTTTCAGATACCATATCCTAACAGGACAAGCTGACGAGTCGGGAAAACATCAACTAACCTGGAAGTTGCTTTGAAGAGCTGAACTGGCGTCGTAGGCCGCCTGGCTAGCCTCCCGAACCACCTTCATCTGCTCCATCATCAGACCTGCTTGGCGTATGGCCTCCTTGGCAGCCTCCACTTGATCCTCAGGGACATGGTGTGTAGCAAAGAGTGAAGGAGTTTCAGTCGGAAGCGGCACAGCCGACGGCGCAGTCGATGACGAAGGCTGGGTGCTCGTCAAAGGATCAACAATGGTGACCGCGGGTCGAGTGACATCGCCTCCCTCCTGAGCCGCCGACTCCACCACAGGCGTCGACTGAAGTGCCTTCCCCGCTGCTGCTCTCCTGTCCTTCCGAGTGACCAGGAGTGCTTCATCATCATCGTCGGGGAGGTTGATAATTTGACGCGGAGCTGCAAAAAGAAGAATCTAACATGAGAAAAGCAATCGACCGGTAGCAAGTCTGACCAACCCTGATAAAGCTGCGAAGAACTGTACCTAGGTTGGAGGTGGCAGCGTCTTCCGTTTCCTCACCCTTGTTCTTCGGGCCAGAGATATCCGAGGTTGCAGGACTGCAATCGCCAAAATTTCAGTCGGCCATATCGGCGAATCGACCAAGACTCAGTTCACAGTAATTGAGGAGTTCAAGTTCAAGATCTTATGCAGAGACAGTGGGGATGATCACTTTGATCCTTGGCAAAGCTTTGGCTGGCTTGGACGATGAAGCCTTCTATTGCTCTGGCGCCTTCTCAATCGGCGTCGGAGAGACTGGTCGAGGGCGTTTGGGTAGCCGGCTGGTCGGCGGAGCAACCTTGCCACGATCGTTTAACGGGTCATGGGCGAATTTTGATCGACTGGCCTTACGAGGCGGGGAGTCGGCATCGTCTTCATCGCTCTGATCGTTGCTGCTCCCTTCCTCTTCGCCGCCGCTCTCGCCGCTTTCCTCCGCGCTCCCTCCTTCGTCCTCGCTCGGCTTCTGCGCGCCATTCGGCATCGAGTACCACTCGACTATCTCCTGAAAGACAACAAGTAAGATAATCGTCAGTCGACTGATAATCACTAGTAGCATGATGATTGAACAAAGTACTCGACGGCTTTGGATCATACCTTGTCGACCTCGTACTGGTCGCTGAGAGGAACGATCCTCCGGGACCCTCTGGGATTGTCCTTACTGCCGGTGATACACCTCAACTGCACCTCCAACATCTCCTCTGAGATCTCCTCCGGGTGAATCCGAGTGGTGTCATTGGGGTCTGTATACAACCAGATAGGGTGGTCTCGGTACTGAAGCGGTTGGATGCGCCGCTTGAGGAAGGTCTCCAGCAGGTCCATGCCAGTTACTCCCTCTCGGACAAGCTCCACGACCATGTCCACTAACACCTTCACCTGCGCCTTCTCCTCCGGAGCCACTTTCAGAGCAGCAGGCTTTTCCACTCGGGCCAAGGAAAAAGGGGGAAGGCCGGTCGAGTGCCCTGGGGTCGTTTTGTCTTGGCAATAGAACCAGGTCGATTGCCATCCCCGAACTGACTCAGGAAGCGTCATGGGCGGAAAACAACTCTTCCCTCTCATTTGGATCGCCAGACCCCCGCAAATCTAGACGACCTTGGTCTTTTCGTCACTCGACGTGACTTTCTTGACCATTTGAGAGCGGCATGTGAAGATGTGCTTGAATAGCCCCCAAAGCGGTCGACAGCCCAGGAAACACTCGCACAAGGAAACGAAGGCAGAAAGATAGACTATGGAGTTGGGGGTGAAATGGTGGAGTTGCGCCCCGAAAAAGTTCAAGAACGCTCGAAAGATTGGGTGTGGCGGCAGAGAAAACCCCCGATCCAAATGTGTGGCGAGGAGGACGCACTCACCAGGCCGCGGTTGTGGTTCAGACTCAACCCCTGGAAGCCGTTCCTCTCCCGGAGGAAACATGCCCTCTCGCGCCATGTCCAGGAGATCATCCTGCGTGATGGTCGACCGGATCCAGTCTCCCTGGATCCAGCCGCGCGGCAAACCAACCCGCGATGAAGAACTGGCCCGGCTTGGCGCCCTACCCTTCGCCTTCACCGATGATTTCTTCGCGCGCTCCAGAGCCAGCATCTTATCCTTCACCATTGCTGAGATTGAAGATCGGGCGGCGCGGCGAAGCTAGGGATACAGGGCGTGCGGCGGAGGAAGCAGAGGAGTGCGGCAGAGGAAACAGAGGAAGAGGAAGAGAATTGACGAAGCGCTGTATCAAAAACCCCGGTCCAAAACCTTATATGAAGCTGGTGCCGAGTGACTGACCGGTGGTCCCAGGCGATTTCACCGGATCCCGCAACTGGCGCCCGCTCGGTACGTGGCGAAAAAGGCGGCATGGGGATCGAGGCGCCCTTGCCTAATGCAGTCCGGTCGTTACGGACACCTCCGCCCGGCGCGCTTCCCAATTTTCAAATCCCACTAAATCCGCAAACGTCAGAGCAACTTATCGGACGAAAGATTTTTTCCCGTATCTGCACTCGGAACCCAACAACAAAACTCCACTCGACGCAAGTCAAGAATGGATCAAGGCGACTGGAAAAGCAGTCGACAGCTTCACTCTAAATCAGTCCGTCTCAACAGGACTCTCACAAGACATCGAAGTCCAATCGGAAGCACTTCCAACTCCTTCTCCACTCAAACCCTGAACCATTCGGGGGCTAATGATGGGGTTGTATACCTAGGGTAGGGTCATAGGCCTGTCCTATATACCCTTCCTAAGGTCATCGTCCTAAAGCCAACGGCAGTAGAGGGACATCATCATTCACTCGACTCAAGACATTCCACTCGGAAAGATCGAAGCACTCGACCGCGCCAGAAGACACTCGACGCGGAGAAGATTAAAAGTCACTCTACAGCAACGGCCGGGCATTTACTCTGTAGTTTTAAAGATCATTTATAGTCCTTTATAGCTAGCGTTACCTGTAACGCTCTGTCTTAACTTACATTGAACCCTTGGTGTCGTGGGATGGTTGGGGTCCTGGCGCACTCTATATAAGCCACCCCCCTCCTCTGGGACAAGGGTTCGCACCCCCTGTAACACACATACACATAATCCAGTCGACCGCTTCCGGGCACCGAGACGTAGGGCTATTACTTCCTCAGAGAAGGGCCTGAACTCGTAAAACATTTGTCAACAACTTCACCGTAGCTAGAACCTGCCTCTCCATCACCTACCCCCCTTCGTACTGTCAGTCTTAGTACCACGACAGGTAGCACCAACCGAGACCAATAAGCGTCCACACGTCAGCATTTCAGGGGCTGGGGATTTTGT
>NC_057796.1:494074116-494078729 GCF_018294505.1 Triticum aestivum
TTAGGTGTTTCATATATTGTGTTAGCTAGCTAATTAATAGTGAGAAGTATGTGTCCTCTCTTATCTCCGTGCTTGGTCGACGCTACATACTAGACGTATAGAGAGGACTCGACATGCTAGCTAGTAAGCAAATTAAGGAAACAGAAGATCGTCATGAACATATGCATACTGAGAGAAGTAATATCGACCTCTCCTTCTCCGAGAGATTGGTCGAACAACAATTTTTCGTATATCTATCCAACGCTACTGGCTACATATATACAATATAAGATCTCTTACAATATATTCCCTTAATTATATATGAACTCAGGGTCCACATGGTATTCTCCGTCTTTATCGATCATGTGGTCAAGAAAGAATGCCGCCAATTCCTCTTGAATTGCTCGCATGCAATCTGATGCTAGGAGTTCATCCCGCATCCGAAACATCTAAATTTGAAGAAGGGGGTCAATACATATATATGAATGAATGAAACTCAACACAAATGATGGTAATAAAATAAAATTGTGAATATTATTGCTTACGCACTTCATATTGTTTGTTAGAGTAGCCCCGCTCACAGGTCGTGTGGCGGATGGACTCGCAAATATAGTATCCACAGTAATTATTCCCGGCTTCCTGCCACAACCACTATACAAGAAATAGAGGTCAATCAAAGTGATAAGAAAGCATGCTAAACGGTATTGAGGAAACTAGCGCTTGAATCACTAGGAGATGCGCGGAACTAGCTAATAGTACTTACTTTTGGGTGTGTAAATTGCAGCTTCTTCGACAGTCCCGGAGCTTTTGAGGTGAATTTTTTCCAAACCCTGCCAGACAAAGAAAACAATTACTTGATATCAAGAAATGAACAAACTTGCTGATATGGTGCGATAACGATCGATTTAACTTACTTCTCGAGCATTTGAGTCGAGTCTAAGACGGTTACTAGTCCCTGCTCAAGCTTAATCTCTAGGAGAATATAGTGGAACCTGCGCACGCATGCATAACTCATCAATTACATTACTATAACCTCGACTAATAAGGGAAACCGAATATGCAAAAGACAGTAACACTCGCTTGAAGTTGTAAGGAAAGAGTATTATAGCTTTGTTTTGATTTAATACGAAAGATCGTAGAAAGTTGGCCTCGGTTTCTTAGGCATGTTTTGGAACCGTATACTCATCTATGAGATTTGTGTTAATGAACCCAATATCACCGATTTGTCTTTTCTTCAATTCGGTGATATTCAACCTACATAATATAGTGAGGATAATAATATATACATGCAATGAAAGAGCTGACCTATATATAGAGACTTAATGACAGAAGTAGTACTTAATGACAGACAGTAGCAAGTGACCTTTAATTTATCGAGGGCCTTTTGATTGAAAAACTCGAAGAACTCCTCAAATGGAAGAGACAACAGTTCAATTCCAACAAGGTCATGCTCCGGTCTAACTCTCAGCGTCAAAGTATTCCTCCCCTCAGACTCTCTGCAGGTTTTCATGTACCAATCATGGAATCTTCGCATCATCGTTGTTAGAGATTTTTCATCTTTGATGAGAGGCTTCCCGTAATGATATTTGTGTTCGTCCACCTCCAAGAAATCATAATGTACAGAGTCGGGCATGTAATCTCCAAGATTGGTATTGGGAAAAATATCTGGATGATTAGCGACGGTATCGCTAGACACCTTGAGCGGGGGGCACGATTGGTTCGCTTGTTCGCCAAGCTGGGCAATTGTTTTCCCAGCTCGTCGTTCTGCTAACCTTCGATCACTGATAGTACTTCCCGACCGCTCCGCTTCAATATATGACCTTTCAATAATGCGATCATAGTTGTTTTTCGGAGGAGACGATGGTGGTTTCTTCAGGGCATCGATAGTGCGTTTTGCTTTAACCAGATCTATCTTCTCCTTCGGAGGTGGATGTTTCTTTGCTTTCACCTTCGTCAAAGAAGTCCCTCACTTCTTTTTTCCATGATCTTCGCGTTTTCCTCCACGGTCCTCTCATATGGTAACTTCTCTAGAGGCTTGAGAGATGGACCGAATCTGTATTGCCTCCCGCCTCTGGCTGTACTGCTAGACGCCGGAGCAGACGGAGCGGCTGTGGCTGTCTTCTTTCGTGCTTGCTTACGAGGCTGAGGAGAAGGACTACGATGCGCCGGAGCTTCTGGAGCAGCGGCGGGTCTCTTCTGCCCTTGCTGCGAGGCGGAGAAGGAGGAGGCTGGCTGCTCGGGCGCGCCGGCGCTAGCGGAGAAGGAGGCGGAGTGCCTCCACGCGCTGGAGAAGGAGGCTGAGTGCCCTAATCACTCGCCGGAGGAGGAGGCGGAGGAGGAGGCGGAGTGCCCTGACTCGCCGGAGGAGGAGGAGGGAGAGGCGTCCAGTTCGGAAGGTTGATGAGCTCCTTCTGCCATAGGCATGGAGTCCTCAGAGCAGAACCCAGCCGAGTCTCCCCTTCACCCGTAGGGTGGTCAAGCTCGACGTCCTCAGATCAGTCCATTATTTCATCCACCATCACCCTAGCATATCCTTCTGGAATCGGCCGACAATGAAAAGTTGCGCCAGGTTCAGGAGGTGCAACAGAGCCAACAGCCGCCTTGACTTTCAATTTCAGCCATTGCGTCATAAGGTGGCAATGCTGAGACTCCGTGATAGCATCCACGGGGTAGCTAGCAGGAGCCATGAAGACAGGCTCCTGAAGCAGCTCGGTGGAAGCCACGCTGCTTCTCCGCTGAGATGGCGGGTAGCTTCGGGGGTAGCTTCGGCAGGTTGCTTGGTGCGAACTACGTCTCGTTCCTCTAGCGCTTGTAACCTTGCATGCAGCGCCTGTAGTTGGGTCAACTCCCTTTTCTTCTTCCTCTCCTGGCGTTTGTAACCACCTATGTCTGGAAACCCAGCCTTCCATGAAACCGATCCTGGCATGCCTCGTGTCCGTCCGGTGTGCTCAGGATTCCCAAGGGCATCTGTGAGCTCATCGTTCTCTCTGTCCAGAACAAACGTCCCTTCCTGCACTTTTTCGATATACTCCTGAAGCTTCGTGATGGGTGTATTCAGCTGCTCGTTCGTCCAAACGCACTTCCCTGTTACAGGGTCCAATATTCCCCCAACCTCGAAGAACTAAGTCCTGCAACGGTCTGGCCAGCGCAATGTCTGTGGTTCGATCCCTTTATCATGGAGGTCATTCTCAACCTTGTCCCACAACGACCGGGCTTTCAGGTAGCCACCTGACCCCATGAGATGGTGATGCTTCTTCTTTGCAGCATTTATCTTGTTTGTCGCTGACATCTTCTCTGCTCTCTCAGATTTCTTTTGGGCGACAAATGTGTACCAGTGATCTTTGATCTTCTCAAATCGGCCGATGAATGCTGGAGTCTTGTCATGCTCGACAAACGTTGATTTCAGGTCATTCTTCCACCTCCTGAATAGCTCAGCCATCTTCTAAAGAGCATAAGCCTTGATCAATGGCTCTTTAACTGGCTTCTCCAGATCCTCCTCTGGCGGCAGGGTGAAATTTGCCTTCAGCACGGTCCAAAGATCAGCTTTCTGCCTATCGTTGAGATAAGACACCTCAGAGTCTTCGTCCTTAGTCTTAAACCATTGATCGATGCTGATCGGGGTCATGTCCCTAGCAAGAACCCTGCACTGAGCATTAAATGCTTGCTTGGTCCGGAGGGCTTCAATTGGTTGGCCAGTACGATCGATTGCGGTGATCGTGTACCTTTCATCCGAGCACAACTTTCTATTCGGGCCACGTCTCATTACCGAACTTTTCCTCGACCCGGAGAGCTAGAAAAGAAGAAAGAAGAGAGTTAATATGTGTACATACCAAAAACAATTAATGCATCAATTAGCTATAGACAGCACATGCTTAATTAATATATATACCTGGCCGGACTCCGTTCGGTCACCGGAGCCGTCATCATGGTGTCCTTCCTCCTCCATTCAGTCACCGGAGCCATCATAATCATGTCCTTCCTCCTCCATTGTTCGATCACCGTAGCCTACTTCTTCACCCTGTCCTTCCAGACCATCCGTGTCGTTCAGAAACGATAAGACAACATCACTTCCGGCTGCAATTATCTCCCCCAACACCGCTTCTGTTGCTTTGTCTCGGGGGTGCGGATCCATAGTTTCTGCAAATATTTACAACATGGCAATTATTATTCAAACATGACAGATGGATATATTAGTGGCAAGCGTAGAACTAGCTAGCTAATCACAATATGGAATCATATTAGTGGCCTCGACGCTTCTCTAGGGTTTGGGGTGGCCTCGACAAAGCTTCAAGGGTTTGGGGTGGCCTCGACAACGCTTCAAGGGTTTGGGGTGGCCTCGACGACAACGCTCTTTTAACTTGGTAAATTTGGGTGGCCTCGAGAAATTTTGTCGGGTAGGGGCGCGGTGGGAGGGGGTAGGAGACCGACATCGTTTTTTTCTAGGGTTTGGGTGTCCTCGAGAGTTTTGGTCGAGCGAGAGGGCCGGGGGTTGCTCCCGTGGTATAAGTTATCGCGGTCGAGAGGGGGTATATATATCGACCGCCCCTCATGTCAAAGTTATCGAGGAGGGGGTTATATCGACATCCACGACATACATACATGGGAAAATAATGTTATCGGGGAGGGGGTTATAT
>NC_057796.1:494079803-494081612 GCF_018294505.1 Triticum aestivum
CCCGGTTGGTGCCACCAACCGGGACCAAAGGTCTCTTTTCAGCAGCCCAAAGGGCGGGAAGCAGAGGCCTTTGGTCCCAGTTGGTGGCATCAACCGGGACTAAAGGGGGGCATTGGTCCCGGTTGGTGCCACGAACCGGTACCAATGCTCCCCTTTAGTCCTGGTTGGTGGCACCAACCGAGACCAAAGCCCTTGTGCTGCCCCGCGTCAAAAGTTTAGTACCACCTCGCTAGCTGAGAGAGCTCGAGAGTGGTTTATAAGCACTGCTGCGCCCACCCTCTCAAGTTCCTCTCAATTGCAGGCTTTCGGGCCTAACCATACACTGTGTGCCTGTGGGCCTACTAGGCCTCCTGCGGGCCTGAATCCTGGCCCATGGTTGGGTTTCTAGTCGTATTCACGCCGTGGAGGCCCAGTAGGTGGCACTTTTTTTTTCTTTGTTGCTTTATTTATTTTATTTTGTTTCTAGTTACAACAAAATACTTACTGTTGCTATTTTTATTTATTTTATTAAATTTTATTTTTTTTATTCTTTTTGCCTTTAGTTCACAAAAATTATAAACTTTCTGTTAGTGCCATTAGTTTTCAAATTTGAATAGTTTAAATTTGAATTCTTTGAAATTTGTGTGAATCACTAGTTTGTGATTAACTTTACTATAAAAATAGATTTTGGAGTGATTTGTTTTCCCGCTATTTAATATTACTATGTTTTATGATTCTATTCAAAAACAGATTTTGTTATTTTAGTTTCTAACAAAAAAATCTTTACGATAATGCTTTTTGCTATCAAAGTTTGTAACAAAAACATTCTTTACGAAAATTCTTTTTGCTTTTAATGTTTTTAACAGAGAATGATTTGATAATTTTAGTTGCATAAATTTTATATAATTTTAGTTTCAATAACACTAGAGGTTTATAAAAGCTTTTTTGTTGATTCCTTTCGCTATTGGAGTTTTATAAAAGCTTTTTAGTTGATTCTTTTTGCTATTGAAGGATATTATAGTTTTGTTTTAGTTGATCATAACAGAATATTTTAATTGATTATTTTTAGTTCATTCTTTTTGCTATTAGTTCATGAGCTATAAATGACCCTTAAATTGAAAAGCACTACAAATGAACTCTGAAAAGGTTGAAAGTTGGCATGGTATCATCATTTCACCCACATAGCATGTGCTAAAAAGTTGAGAGGGTTACGACAAAAACTGGATGCACTTCGTGTACAAAATGGACAATCTATTTCGAAGTATCAGTGTTTCGGACAAAAACTCATCAGTTACAAAGGGATTTCATTTTTTTGAACTTATTTGAACTCCAGACTATTTTTGTGTTCAAAATGCACCATTGAAAGCCACATCATAAATTTTCAACCCTTTCTGACTTCAATTGTTATTTTTTCATGCATTTACTGATTTTTTGAGCTATGTGACCATGAAATTGAAAAGCACTACAAATGAACTCTGAAAAGGTTGAAAGTTGGCATGGTGTCATCTTCACCCACATAGCATGTGCTAAAAAGTTGAGAGGGTTAGGGCAAAAACTAGATGCACTTCCTGTACAAAATGGACAATCTCTTTCGAAGTATCAGTGTTTCGGACGAAAACTCATCTGCTACAATCGGGATATCATTTGTTTGAACTTATTTGAACTCCAGACCTTTTGTGTGCTCAAAATGCACCATTCAAAGACACATCATCAATTTTCAACCCTTTTTGACTTCATTTGTTATTTTTCATGCATTTACTGATTTTTTTGAGCTATATGTCCGTGAAATTGAAAAGCACTACAAATGAACTCTGAAAAGGTTGAAAGTTG
>NC_057796.1:494082145-494099893 GCF_018294505.1 Triticum aestivum
GGTGTCATCATATCACCACATATCATGTGCTAAAAAGTTGAGAGGGTTAGGGCAAAAACTGGATGCACTTCGTGTACAAAATGGACAATCTCTTTCGAAGTATCAGGGTTTCGTACGAAAACTCATCTGTTACAATTGGGATATCATTTTTTTGAACTTATTTGAACTCCAAACCTTATGTGCATTTAAATTGCACCATTCAAAGCCACATCATCAATTTTCAACCCTTTCCGACTTCATTTTTTATTTTTCATGCATTTACTGATTTTTTTAGCTATATGACCATGAAATTGAAAAGAACTACAAATGAACTCTGAAAAGGTTGAAAGTTGGCATGGTGTCATCATATCACCCACATAGCTTCTGCTAAAAAGTTGAGAGGGTAACAGTAAAAACTAGATGCACTTCGTGTACAAAATGAACAATCTCTTTCGAAGTATCAAGGTTTCGGACGAAAACTCATCTATTACAAAAGGGATATCATTTTATTCATCTTATTTGAACTCCAGAATTTTTGTGTGTGCAAAATGCACCATTCAAAGCCACATCATCAATTTTCAACCCTTTCTGACTTCATTTGTTATTTTTCATGCATTTACTAATTTTTTAGCTATATGACCATGAAATTGAAAAGAACTACAAATGAACTTGAAAAGGTTGAAAGTTGGCATGGTGTCATCATATCACCCACATAGCATCTGCTAAAAAGTTGAGAGGGTAACGGTAAATACTAGATGCACTTCGTGTACAAAATGGACAATCTCTTTCGAAGTATTAGGGTTTCGGACGAAAACTCATCTATTACAAAAGGGATATCATTTTTTTCATCTTATTTGAACTCCAGACTTTTTGTGTGTTCAAAATGCACCATTCAAAGCCACATCATCAATTTTACACCCTTTCTGACTTCATTTGTTATTTTTCATGCCTTTACTAATTTTTTGAGCTATATGACCGTGAAATTGAAAAGCACTAGAAATGAACTCTGAAAAGGTTGAAAGTTGGCATGGTGTCATCATATCACCCACATAGCATGTGCTAAAAAGTTGAGAGGGTTAGGGCAAAAACTGGATGCACTTCGCGTATAAAATGGACAATCTCTTTCGAAGTATCAGGGTTTCGGACGAAAACTCATCTGTTACAATTGGGATACCATTTTTTGAACTTATTTGAACTCCAAACCTTATGTTCATTTAAATTGCACCATTCAAAGCCACATCATCAATTTTCAACCCTTTCCGACTTCATTTTTTAGTTTTCATGCATTTACTCGTTTTTTAGCTATATGACCATGAAATTGAAAAGAACTACAAATGAACTCTGAAAAGATTGAAAGTTGGCATGGTGTCATCATATCACCCACATAGCATCTGCTAAAAAGTTGAGAGGGTTACGGCAAAAACTGGATGCACTTCGTGTACAAAACGGACAATCTCTTTCGAAGTGTCAGGGTTTCGGACGAAAACTCGTCTGTTACAAAGGGATTTCATTTTTTCGAACTTATTTGAACTCCAGAATTTTTGTGTGTTCAAAATGCACCATTCAAAGCCACATCATCAATTTTCAACCCTTTCTGACTTCATTTGTTATTTTTCATGCATTTACTTATTTTTTTAGCTATATGACCGTGAAATTGAAAAGCACTACAAATGAACTGTGAAAAGGTTGAAAGTTGGCATGGTGTCATCATTTCACCCACATAGCATGTGTTAAAAAGTTGAGAGGGTTAGGGCATGGACAACACATAAAACCATTCTGCTTGTTTGCCTCAGCCAATTCGAGAAACATAATTATGTGTGTCTGTCACCATACATCCATTGTCGGTTCATCTGCGTGCATTATATATAATTATGTGTGTCAAAAACCATTACAGATTCACATGGATAGATAAGTGACCAAATTAATAGTAGTTCATCATCACATTAAAACCAAAGTACATAGATAGTTCAAATTGAACAACATATAGCTCTCCAGAGCATCTAGTTAAACCATACATTGAAACTATGTAAAACCTTTCGATGCAACAACAAATGCTATCATAATCACAACCAAGGTAACAATTTTCCAATGGCATAATGATACCAAGCCTCGGTATGAGTGGCATATTTTCTAATCTTTCTAATCTTCAACCGCATTGCATCCATCTTGATCTTGTGATCATCGACAACATCCGCAACATGCAACTCCAATATCATCTGCTCCTCCTCAATTTTTTTATGTTTTCCTTCAAGTAATTGTTTTCTTCTTCAACTAAATTTAACCTCTCAACAATAGGGTCGGTTGGAATTTCCGGTTCAACCACCTCCTAGATAAATAAAATCTATGTCACGTTGGTCCGCATAATTGTCATAAATAATAAATGAACCAAATAGTTATAAAAAGATAATATATACCACATCCGAATCATAGATAGGACTAGGGACGACGGGGGCGGATACCAAAACCATCGCAGTATATAATAACAAGGAATAATAAAAGTAAGAAAATTAGACAAGTATCTATCTGAAGTAAGAATTTCTTTCTTTCAGAAAGAAGATAAGAAAAAGAGGCTCACCACGGTGGTGCCGGGGACGAGATCGGCACGGGCGATCGACGGTGGTGAAGACGGGGACGGGACGTGACGGACCGCTGTCGTGGTATTCTCACGGCGGGTGTAAGATGACATATGCCACAAGGTGGCTTCGTGTGAGGGCAAGACTACTGTTGATAGGCCCGGGAGCGGGTATGCGAGTAGCACGCGATAGTTTACCCTGGTTCGGGGCTCTCCGGAGAGATAATACCCCTACTCCTACATGTCTGAGTATATGTGGTATATCTGGTACAGGGTGCTCCTAGAGCTGTATCTGAAAGCAGTGCCACAGGCATCTGGTTTCGTATATGCATGCATATGGCATGCTCTAGTGTCCGACCATGCTCATGGCTCATGGCCGTGAGCAAGTGTGTGCTCATGCGTGTGTGTGTTAGCTAGCCATCTTGCTAGCTAGCATGCATGAGTGAGGGGGTGCCCCTGGTTGGATGGATGGATGCCCATATATATAGGCATGGCTAGCTTAGAGAGTAAGCTATGTGGTGGCATGGGCAAGGCATGGTGGGGTGTCATGCTTGTCCCCTGGGTCACTTCATAAATAGTGCTAGGGGACAAGTGACACTATACATGATGGCTGGGGTGACATGTGAACAGTGCTCGGGTACAGCCGTCTCATCGGTGTCTTGTCAGTCTTGGGTCGGGCTGCAATTGACTTCGGGCAGTCGGCCTGGTGGAGCAGTCGGCAGCCCGCAGCCCGCAGCCAGCAGTCGGTAGCCGTCGGGTGGAGCAGTCAGCAGCCAGCAGTCGGCAGCCGGCCGGGTGGAGTAGTCGGCAGCCAGCAGTCGGCCTGGCGGAGCAGTCAGCAGCCGCCGGGTGGAGCAGTCGGCAGCCAGCAGCTGGCCGGGGCGGCCGAACAGTCGGCAGCCCGCAGCCGGCCTCGTCGAGCAGTCAGCAGCCAGCAGCCGGCCGAGGCGGCCGGGCAGTCGGGAACCAGCAGTTGGCCTGGCGGAGCAGTCAATAGCCAGCAGCCGGCCTGGCGGACGGGTAGTCGGACTGAGGGGCTTTGCTAGCCCTGTTGTCTTGAATTATTGTCTTGCCGTCTTGGGGATACCCGTCGCCAATATCTCCGACAGTAGCCCCGAGCCTCCGGACAACTTGGCAAAGTTGGGCGAAGGTTTTTTGGCGGGTGTTCATGGAAATGATCGTGCAAAAGACAAAGTTAGTCCGCGCAGATGTATGAAAAATGATTGCTTTTATCATTGCAAGTTTTATGCGGAGGGTGCCGACTCGGTTTCGTCCGAGCCCCCTTCAATCTTTTTCGTGTTCCCTCCTCTTTTGGCTTGTGCTCTCGCTTGCCGGACAGCCGCTCTACGGTCTATGGCTGAGAGTGGTCCGCGAAGTGGAGTGTACAGTACTCAGACTCTGGGAGCGGATTTAACACAGCAGATACTTGTAAAGGAAACGGTCGGGTCGCCTGAAGCATTTCTCTTCGCGGACTTTTTTCGCGTGGGGTGACCTCCAGCTTTTGCTCTCGCTAGCCGGACAGCCGCTCTGCGGTCTGTGGCTGAGAGGTGGGCCTTTGGTACTGCACACGCTACTAAGCTGTCTGCAGGACAAATCGTCTCAGGCCAAGCGGCCAGCCCCCGAGCCAACTCTGGCTGACACCGAGGCGAACAGTGATGCAACTGTAATAAAATGCGGAGATAGCCCCCGAGCATCGCTCGGGGTTATTAGTGCTTGCGTGGTGCAAAAATATGCGGGTGAGGAGCTCACATTGATTTTTGTGTAGTCGCGGCAGAAGTCGTTTGAAGACAGACGGCGCGGCTACGCGTCGGCGCACCCGCTGGGTGTAGCCCCCGAGATGCGGGCCGACTGCTGAGCAGTCGGGCCGGATCTCCCGGCGACTACCTCGTCTTCTTCCTCGCGGGGGCACGTCAGCGCACCCGCTGGGTGTAGCGCCCGAGATTCGGGACGACTGCTGAGCAGTCGGGCCGGATCTCCCAGCAACTACTTGATCTTCTTCTTCACGGGGGCGCATCAGCGCACCCGCTGGGTGTAGCCCCCGAGATTCGGGACGACTGCTGAGTAGTCGGGCCGGATCTCCCGTCAACTATTTTATCTTCTTCTTTGTGGGGGCGCGTCAGCGCACCCGCTGGGTGTAGCCCCCGAGATTCGGGACGACTGCTGAGCAGTCGGGCCGGATCTCCCGGGAACTACTTTATCTTCTTCTTCGCCGGGGCGCGTCAGCGCACCCGCTGGGTGTAGCCCCCGAGCCTCTAGGCACTCCAGGAGGGTCCGGCCGGTCGGGCTTTGACCGGCCAGGAGGCGAGCGGGATGCGGCCGGGCCGGCTTGGTCAGCCGGCCAGGGCGGCCGGGCGGTCGACAACCAGTAGTCGACCGGGTGGAGCAGTCAGCAGCCAGCAGCCGGCAGTCAGCAGTCGGCAGCCGGTCGGGTGGAGCAGTCTGCAGCCAGCAGCCGGCCGGGTGGAGCAGTCGGCAGCCAGCAGCCGGCCGGGCAGCCGGCAGCCGGCAGCCAGCAGCCGACCTGGTAGAGCAGTCGGCAGCCAGCAGTCGTCCTGGCGGAGCAGTCAGCAGCGAGCAGTCGGTAGCCGGCCGGGTGGAGTAGTCAGCAGCCAGCAGCCGGCCTGGCGGAGCAGATGCAGGGAGAGCCGTCATGGCCAGGCGCTGGAACGGCCGGAGACATAGTAAGCATGGGCAAAAAACGCCATTGTCTGGGCATGGTCTGAGTGTTGTACGGGTAGTGTGTAGGCAATATCTGGCTTGTGTATGGCTATGCTTTGACCATTGTTTGACTCGCATCTAGCTAGCTCGCAAAGATGGCATGTGGAGGAGAGAATGCGCATTCCTGCCAGAGCAAGGCGCAGTGCAGAGAGGAGCGGATGCGAGCGGCGCGTGGATGGACACGGCCGACCGAAGCGAGGCCCCGCGCGTGGCGCGCGCGTGGTCAGACGGTCGGCGTCGCAGCGGTGGTGATGAAGGCGCTGAGGCCGCCGACGAAGACGCGCCGTCCCGCGCGGCCGCTCCGGGGGTAGGTCGATGTCGAGCCCCCGAGCACTACCGGAGAGACGGCGTGACGCCGCGGCGGAGGTGATGAAAAAAGGGTCCCGCACGGACTGCGAAACCAGCAGCAACGCGGTAGCGTAGTACCGCCCCACGGTGGGCGCCAAATGTCGTGGTATTCTCACGGGGGGTGTAAGACGACATATGCCACATGGTGGCTTCGTGTGAGGGCAAGACTGCTGCTGATAGGCCCGGGAGCGGGTATGCGAGTAGCACGCGATAGTTACCCAGGTTCGGGGCTCTCCGAAGAGATAATACCCCTACTCCTGCATGTCTGAGTATATGTGGTATATCTGGTACAGGGTGCCCCTGGAGCTGTATCTGAAAGCAGTGCCACAGTCATCTGGTTTCGTATATGCATGCATATGGCATGCTCTAGTGGCCGGCCATGCTCATGGCTCATGGCCGTGAGCAAGTGTGTGCTTATGCGTGTGTGTGTGTTAGCTAGCCATCTTGCTAGCTAGCATGCATGCGTGAGGGGGTGCCCTTGGTTGGATGGATGGATGCCCATATATATAGGCATGGCTAGCTTAGAGAGTAAGCTATGTGGTGGCATGGGCAAGGCATGGTGGGGTGTCATGCTTGTCCCCTGGGTCACTTCATAAATAGTGCCAGGGGACAAGTGACACTATACATGATGGCTGGGGTGACATGTGAACAGTGCTCGGGTACAGCCTTATCGGCGGTGTCTTGTTAGTGTCGGGTCGGGCTGCAGTTGACTTCGGGCAGTCGGCCTGGTGGAGCAGTCGGCAGCCGGCAGCCCACAGCCAGCAGTCGGCAGCCGCCGGGTGGAGCAGTCAGCAGCGAGCAGTCGGCCTGGCGGAGCAGTCAGCAGCCAGCAGTCGGCAGCCGCCGGGTGGAGCAGTCGGCAGCCCGCAGCCGGCCGGGGCGGCCGAGCAGTCGGCAGCCCGCAGCCGACCTGGTGGAGCAGTCAGCAGCCAGCAGCTGGCCGAGGCGGCCGGGCAGTCGGTAGCCAGCAGTCGGCATGGCGGAGCAGTCAGCAGCCAGCAGCCGGCCTGGCGGCCGGGTAGTCGGACTGAGGGGCTTTGCTAGCCCCGTTGTCTTGAATTATTGTCTTGCCGTCTTCGGGATACCCGCCGCCAATATCTCCGACAACCGCTATACCTAGAAAAATCTCAGGCAAAATGGATCTCAGAGGTCGAGTTTCGAGAAGAGAAAGATTAACTAGTGTGGCTCGTACATTTCATCGAACACCTCATGTGCATAGGAGGTGAGCTAGAGCACCCAAATGCCCTCCCCTCGCCGGCCAGCAAAAAACAGAGCACTGTGGAGTGCTCTGCTCGCTGGCGATGGGCTATATATAGGCAACTCATTTGTCCCAGTTCGTGGCCGGAACCGGGACTATAGCCCATCCTTTTGTCCCGGTTCGAGCCACGAACCAGGACCAATGGATGTGGGCCAGGAGCGAGGCCCATTGGTCCCAGTTCGTGCCTAGAACCGGGACAAATGGGTCCAGACAAACTGGGACCAATGCCCACGAGGCCCCGGCCGGCCCCCTGGGCTCATGAACCGGGACGAATGCCCCCATTGGTCCCGGTTCGTGGCAGAACCGGGACTAATGGGCTGGCCAGGCCTCAACCAAAGCCCTGTTTTCTACTAGTGGCTTGTCCTTTGCTACAAAAAGGATTGGGCCACCTTACTGCACCTTATTTACCTTTGTTACTTGTTACCCGTTATAAATTATCCTATCACAAAACTATCTGTTACCGATAATTTCAGTGCTTGCAGAGAATACCTTACTGAAAACCGCTTGTCATTTCCTTCTGCTCCTCGTTGGGTTCGACACTGTTACTTATCGAAAGGACTATGATAGATCCCCTATACTTGTGGGTCATCAAGACTCTTTTCTGGCGCAGTTGCCGGGCAGTGAAGCGCTTCTAGTAAGTGGAATTTGGTAAGGAAATATTTATATAGTGTGCTGAAATTTACTGTCACTTGTTACTATGGAAAGTAATCCTTTGAGGGGCTTGTTCGGGGTATCTTCACCCCGACCAGTAGAGCAAAGAGTTTCTCCTCAACCTATTGAACCTACTGAATATGAAATTTTTTACTTTGAAATTCCTTCGGGTATGATAGAAAAACTGCTAGCTAACCCTTTTACAGGAGACGGAACATTACATCCCGATGAGCACCTAATATATGTGGATGAATTTTGTGGATTATTTAAGCTTGCAGGTATGCCCGGGGATGTTATCAAGAAGAATGTCTTCCCTTTATCTTTGAAGGGAAAGGTATTGACATGGTATAGGCTATGTGATGATATGGGATCATGGAACTACAACCAATTCAAATTGGAATTTCATCAGAAGTTTTATCCTATGCATCTTGTTCATCGTGATCGTAATTACATATATAATTTTTGGCCTCACAAAGGAGAAAGCATCGTTCAAGCTTGGGGGAGGCTTAAGTCAATGTTATATTCATGCCCCAATCATGAGCTCTCAAGAGAAATTATTATTCAAAATTTTTATGCTCGACTTTCTCTCAATAATCGCTCCATGCTCGATACTTCTTGTACTGGTTCTTTTATGATGAAGACTATTGTATTCAAATGGGATTTATTGGAAAGAATTAAACGCAACTCTGAAGATTGGGACCTCGATGAAGGTAAGGAGTCAGGTATAAAACCTAAGTTTGATTGTGTTAAATCTTTTATGGATACCAATGTTTTTCGTGAATTTGGCACTAAATATGGACTTGACTCTGAGATAGTAGCTTCTTTTTGTGAATCCTTTGCTACTCATGTTGATCTCCCTAAGGAGAAGTGGTTTAAATATAATCCTCCCATTGAAGTAAAAGTAGTTGCACCTGTTAAAGTTGAAGAAAAGACTATCACTTATAATGATCCTATTGTTCCTACTGCTTATGTTTAAAAACCACCTTTCCCTATTAGAATAAGGGATCATGCTAAAGCTTCAACTGTGGTTCGTAAGAGTAATGCTAAAACATCTACATCCTCTGAACAAATTAAAGTTGAACCTAGTATTGCTATGGTTAAAGATCTCTTGGTCGATAATATTGATGGGCATGTTATTTACTTCTGTAATGAAGCTGCTAGAATTGCTAGACCTGATACTAAAAATAAACATAGAACTGTTGCTGGCATGCCTGTTGTTTCTGTTAAAATAGGAGATCATTGTTATCATGGCTCATGTGATATGGGTGCTAGTGCAAGTGCAATACCTTATTCCTTATACAAAGAAATTATGCATGACATTGCACCTGCTGAGATAGAAGATATTGATGTTACTATTAAGCTTGCCAATAGGGATACTATTTCACCAGTTGGGATTGTTAGAGATGTTGAAGTCTTGTGTGGGAAAGTTAAATATCCTGCTGATTTCCTTGTTCTTGGTTCCCCACAAGATAACTTTTGTCCCATTATATTTGGTAGACCCTTCTTGAATACTGTTAATGGTAGGATAGATTGCGAAAAGGATACAGTTACTGTTGGTTTAGGGGATATGTCTCATGAGTTCAATTTTGCTAAATTTCATAGACAACCCCACGATAAAGAATTGCCTAGTGAAGATGAAATTATTGGTCTTGCTTCTATTGTCGTACCCCTAATGATTCTTTAGAACAATATTTTCTAGACCATGAAAATGATATGTTTATGAATGAAAGAAGGGAAATAGATGAAGTATTCCTTAAACAGGGACCCATATTGAAACACAACTTGCCTGTTGAAACGCTAGGGGATCCTCCTCCACCCAAGGGTGATCCCGTGTTTGAGCTTAAACCATTACCTGCTACTCTTAAATATGCTTATCTTGATGAAAATAAGATATATCCTGTTATTATTAGTGCTAACCTTTCAGAGCAAGAAGAAGAGAGATTATTGAAAACTCTCAAGAAGCACCGTGCTGCTATTGGATATACTCTTGATGATCATAAAGGCATTAGTCCCACTCTGTGCCAGCACAAAATAAAACTAGAGAAAGACTCTAAACCGGTTGCTGACCATCAACAATGGTTAAATCCTAAGATGAAAGAAGTGGTAAAGAATGAAGTACTAAAGCTTCTAGAGGCAGTTATAATTTATCCTGCTGCTGATAGTCAGTGGATAAGTCCTGTCCATTGTGTCCCTAAGAAGGGAGGCACTACTGTGGTTCCTAATGATAAAGATGAATTGATCCCACAAAGAATTGTCACAGGTTATAGAATGGTAATTGATTTTCGTAAATTAAATAAAGCTTCTAGAAAACATCATTACCCTTTACCTTTTATTGAACCAATGCTAGAAAGATTATCCAAACACACACATTTCTGCTTTCTAGATGGTTATTCTGGTTTCTCTCAAATACCTGTGTCAAAAGATGATCAAGATAAGACCACTTTTACTTGCCCTTTAGGTACTTTTGCTTATAGACGTATGCCTTTTGGTTTATGCAATGCACCTGCTACGTTTCAAAGATGCATGATGGCTATATTCTATGATTTTTATGAAAATATTGTTGAGGTTTTCATGGATGATTTCTCCGTATATGGAACTTCTTTTGATGATTGCTTGAGCAACCTTAATCGAGTTTTGCAGAGATGTGAAGAAACTAACCTTGTCTTGAATTGGGAGAAGTGCCACTTGATGGTTAATGAAGGTATTGTCTTGGGGCATAAAATTTCTGAAAGAGGTATTGAAGTTGATAAAGCTAAAGTGGATGCTATTGAAAAGATGTCGTCTCCCAAGGACACTAAAGGTATAAGAAGTTTCCTTGGTCATGCCGGTTTTTATAGGAGGTTCATTAAGGACTTCTCAAAAATTTCTAGGCCTCTGACTAACTTATTACAAAAAGATGTTCTTTTTATCTTTGATGACGATTGTGTAGAGGCATTTGAAATACTTAAGAAAGCCTTAGTTTCTGCACCAGTTGTTCAGCCACCTGATTGGAACTTACCCTTTGAAATTATGTCTGATGCTAGTGATTATGCTGTAGGTGTTGTTCTAGGACAAAGAGTTGATAAGAATTTAAATGTTATTCAATATGCTAGTAAATCTCTAGACAGTGCCCAGAGAAATTATGCTACTACTGAAAAGGAATTTTTAGCAGTTGTATTTGCTTGTGATAAGTTCAGACCTTATATTGTTGATTCTAAAGTAACTGTTCACACTGATCATGCTGCTATTAAATACCTGATGGAAAAGAAAGATGCTAAACCAGACTTATTAGATGGGTTCTCTTGCTACAAGAATTTGATTTGCATATTATTGATAGAAAAGGAGCTGAGAACCCCGTTGCAGACAACTTGTCTAGGTTAGAGAATGTTCTTTATGACCCACTACCTATTGATGATAGCTTTCCTGATGATGAATTAGCTGTCATAAATGCTTCTCGTACAGCTCCATGGTATGCTGATTATGCTAATTACATTGTTGCTAAATTTATACCACCTAGCTTCACATACCAGCAAAAGAAAAAGTTTTTCTATGATTTAAGACATTACTTCTGGGATGACCCACACGTTTATAAAGGAGTAGATGGTGTTATTAGACGTTGTGTACCTGAGCATGAACAGGAACATATCCTATGCAAATGTCACCCCGAGGCTTATGGAGGACACCACGCTGGAGATAGAACTGCACATAAGGTATTGCAATCTGGTTTTTATTGGCCTACTCTCTTCAAAGATGCCCGTAAGTTTGTCTTGTCTTGTGATGAATGTCAAAGAATTGGTAATATTAGTAGACGTCAAGAAATGCCTATGAATTATTCACTTGTTATTGAACCATTTGATGTTTGGGGCTTTGATTATATGGGACCCTTTCCGTCCTCTAATGGGTATACACATATTTTAGTTTCTGTTGATTATGTTACTAAATGGGTAGAAGCTATTCCATCTAGTAGTGCTGATCATAGCACTTCTATTAAGATGCTTAAAGAATTTATTTTTGCGAAGTTTGGAGTCCCTAGATATTTAATGACTGATGGTGGTTCGCATTTTATTCATGGTGCTTTTCATGAAATGCTTGCTAAGTATGATGTTAATCATAGAATTGCATTTCCATACCATCCACAGTCTAGTGGTCAAGCGGAATTGAGTAATAGAGAGCTCAAATTAATTTTGCAAAAGACTGTTAATAGATCTAGAAAGAATTGGTCTAACAAACTTGATGATGCATTATGGGCCTATAGAACTACATATAAAAATCCTATGGGTATGTCTCCGTATAAAATGGTTTATGGAAAAGCATGTCACTTACCTCTCAAACTAGAACATAAGGCATATTGGGCCATTAAAGAGCTCAATTATGATTTCAAACTTGCCGGTGAGAAGAGGTTATTTGACATTAGCTCACTTGATGAATGGAGAACCCAAGCCTATGAGAATGCCAAAATGTTTAAAGAAAAAGTTAAAAGATGGCATGACAAAAGGATACAAAAGCGTGAGTTCAATGTAGGAGATTATGTTTTGTTATACAAATCTCGGTTAAGATTTTTTGCAGGAAAACTTCTCTCTAAATGGGAAGGTCCTTACATTATCGAGGAGGTCTATCGTTCTGGTGCCATCAAAATTAACAACTTCGAAGGCACAAATCCGAAGGTCGTGAACGGTCAAAGAATCAAACATTATATCTCAGGTAATCCCATAAATGTTGAAACTAATGTTATTGAAACCGTAACCCGGGAGGAATAAATAAGGGACAGTTTCCAGAACGTTCCAGTCTCCGAAAAGGAATAGGTACGTGGTACGGTAAGTAAACCGACTCCAAAACAGTTCTAATAGCAATTTTTCTCCGTTTTGGAATATTTAAGAAAATAGGAAAATAAGAAGTAGTCCGGGAAGGACACGGGGCGTCCACGAGGGTGGAGGGCGCGCCCTACCCCCCTGGGCGCGCCCCCTGCCTCGTGGACACCCCGTGCGCTCTCCGGACTCTGTTTTCTTGCACGATACTTCTTTTGGTCGGTAAAAATTCATTATATAATCTCTCGAAGGTTTTGACTCTCGTATCACGCAAATTTCCTCTGTTTTTGTTTTGAGTTGTTTTCTGCCAGATCTGTTAAAGCCAGGCATCATGTCGTCTCCCTCCTCCAACAATGAGGGAAACGATGCTTGGCTAATGAAGGTAGAGCTTAAGAGAGAAGAACCAGGGAGACCAACAAGGATGATGGGATCAAGAAGGCCATGGAGGATCAAGCTCCGGCAGTAGAAGAAGAAGACATCCTTCCACCTCTTTTTACCCCAACTGAGATTGAAGCCTTCAAGATGACTGAGTTAGCTCGTATACAAAACAAGTATCTCACACGTGAAAATATTTTGTTAAAGGATCATATCATCGCACTCAAAGGCATTACCCGCAAATTGGAGGATCTCCTACGCTCGATGTGTGACTATCCATCATCACCACCACCTTCTTCACCAGAAAAGGAGAACTAAGCATCTGGTATGGGCACTCCCCTTGGCAACTGCCAAGCTTGGGGGAGGTGCCCTGGTATCGTATCACCATCACACTCCTATCTTTACCGTTTTTCTTAGTTCGATCCTTTTGGTAATATCTTGATCTAGTAGAATAAAGTTTTAGTATGATCTAGTTTTGAGTTTTGCTTTATGATCCTTCTATGTAATCGAGTCCGTGAGCTATATATAATAAAGATTAGTGTTGATTCAAGGGCTTGATTGTTTTGCTATGATCTTGAGGGAATAACAAATGAAAGAAAGAATAAAAATAAATAAAGAGATCATATTGATCTTATAAAGAGTAATGACTTCACATATAAAGAGTATGATGAATAAAAGTTGTTGAGGGTTGACAAACATAGTTTTGGTCATCGTTGCAATTAATAGGAAGTAATAAAGGAAGAGAGGTTCTCATATAAATATACTATCTTGGACTTCTTTTATGATTGTGAGCACTCATTAAAATATGACATGTTAAAGAGTTGATGTTGGACAAGGAAGACAATGTAATGGTTTATGTTTTCTTATATCCGAAATAAAGTATATTGTCATGGATCATCCAACATGTTGAGCTTGCCTTTCCCCCTCATGCTAGCTAGTTCTTTGCACTAAGTATAGATATTACTTGTGTTTCAAAACACCAATAAACCCAGTTTTGCCATGACAGTCCACCATATCTACCTATGGATTTTGTAAGATCCTTCAAGTAAGTTGTCATTGCTGCAAATTGCTCCCTAAATATGTATGACTTATTAGTGTGGAGAAAATAAGCTTTATACGATCTTGTGATGTGGAAGCAATAAAAGCGACGGACTGCACAATAAAGGTCCATGTCACAAGTGGCAATATTAAGTGACGTTCTTTCGCATTAAGATTTTGTGCATCCAACCATAAAAGCACATGACAACATCTGCTTCCCTCTGCGAAGGGCCTATCTTTTATTTTTTTCTTATACCTTATGCAAGAGTCATGGTGATCTTCACCTTTCCTTTTTACATTTTATCCTTTGGTAAGCACATTTTGTTGGAAAGATCCTGATATATATATATATATATATATATATATATATATATATCCAATTGGATGTAAGGCATCATGAACTATTATTGTTGACATTACCCTTGAGGTAAAAGGTTGGGAGGCAACACTATAAGCCCCTATCTTTCTCTGTGTCTGATTCAAACTCCATACCCATAAGTATTGCGTGAGTGTTAGCAATTGTGAAAGACTAAATGATAGTTGAAATATGTGGACTTGCTGAAAAGCTCTTGCGTTGACTCTTTCCGATGTTATGATAAATTGCAATTCCTTCAATGACCGAGATTATAGTTTGTTAGTTTTCAATGAAGTTTCTGATTCATACTTTACATTGTGGATAGATTGTTACTTGAGCATAAGAAATCATATGACAATATGCATATATGTTGCTGCTCTAGGAATGATCATGATGCCCTCATGTCCGTATTTTATTTTATCGACACCTCTATCTTTAAACATGTGGACATACTTTTCGATATCGGCTTCCGCTTGAGGACAAGCGAGGTCCATGATTGGGGGAGTTGATATGTCCATTTTGCATCATGCTTTTATATCGATATTTATTGCATTATGGGCTGTTATTACACATTATGTCACAATACTTATGCCTTTTCTCTCTTATTTTACAAGGTTTACATGAAGAGGGAGAATGCCGGCAGCTGGAATTCTGGACTGGAAAAGGAGCTAATATTAGAGACCTATTCTGCACAACTCCAAAAGTCCTGAAACTCCACGGGAATTATTTTTGGAATATATTAAAAATACTGAGCGAAGAAAGTACCAGAGGGGGGCCACCCACCATCCATGAGGGTGGGGGGCACGCCACCCTGCCTCGTCGGCCCCCTGGCAGTCCTCCGGTGGCCATCTTCTGCTATATGAGGTCTTTTACCCTGGAAAAAAAATCATAAGCAAGCTTTCGGGACGAAACTCCGCCGCCACGAGGCGGAACCTTGGCGGAACCAATCTAGGGCTCCGGCGGAGCTGTTCTGCCGGGGAAACATCCCCCTGGAGGGGGAAATCATCACCGTCGTCATCACCATTGATCCTCTCAGCGGGAGGGGGTCAATCTCCATCAACATCTTCACCAGCACCATCTCCTCTCAAACCCTAGTTCATCTCTTGTATTCAATCTTTGTCTCATAGCCTCAGATTTGTACCTGTAGGTTGCTAGTAGTGTTGATTACTCTTTGTAGTTGATGCTAGTTGGTTTATTCGGTGGAAGATCATTTGTTCAGATCCATTATGCATATTAATAACCCTCTGATTATGAACATGAATATGATTTGTGAGTAGTTACGTTTGTTCCTGAGGACATGGGAGAAGTCTTGCTATAAGTAGTCATGTGAATTTGGTATTCGTTCGATATTTTGATGAGATGTATGTTGTCTTTCCTCTAGTGGTGTTATGTGAACATCGACTACATGACACTTCACCATTATTTGGGCCTAGAGGAAGGCATTGGGAAGTAATAAGTAGATGATGGGTTGCTAGAGTGACAGAAGCTTAAACCCTAGTTTATGCATTGCTTCGTAAGGGGCTGATTTGGATCCATATGTTTCATGCTATGGTTAGGTTTACCTTAATACTTCTTTTGTAGTTGCGGATGCTTTCAAGAGTAGTTAATCATAAGTGGGATGCTTGTCCAAGTAAGGGCAGCACCCAAGCACCAGTCCACCCACATATCAAATTATCAAAGTAACGAATGCGAATCATATGATCGTGATGAAAACTAGCTTGACGATAATTCCCATGGGTCCTCCGGAGCGTTTTCCTTTATATAAGAATTTGTCCAGGCTTGTCCTTTGCTACAAAAAGGATTGGGCCACCTTGCTTGTAGCGACCAGACCTCAAATGGCCTGTGCTGCTGTGCACCAGTGTCATCCCTGGATCAGTAATGCTGACACGCACAGTACAAATGGAGGATTTATAACAGAGTAGCAATCACACACTTATTACATCGAATATCTCCAAAGAGACTAAGTATGGTAAACATGGCTTAAGGCCATCTAATAACGATAACAGCGGAAGACTTGGAAGATAAGTGAGTCCATCAACTCCAGCGGCATCACTGAGTATAAGACCACGACCTAAGGCACCTTACTCGTCGTCTGAAAAGTCTGCAACATGAAACGTTGCAGCCCGAAAACGGGTCAGCACATAGAATATGCTGGCAAAGTAACACATAGAGAGCAATGAACAATAATAATGCTATACTACATGCATTTATGGCTGGTGGAAAGCTCTACGGTTATAGTTTTGCAAAAAAGCCAATTTTATCCTACTGCAAAAGGAATAATATTTTATTTAACTATCATGGTGGTTGAAACATTGAGAAGGTACCTCCAACTCAATCCCAATTAAGTGTCATCATTAACCCAACAAAATTAATTAATAGTATCACGGTGATGAGATTCAAATGATAATCCAAGTACTAGATACTCAAGTTGTCCATAACCGGGGACACGGCTAATCATGATCAGTTTGTACACTCTGCAGAGGTTTGTGCACTTTTACCCACAAGACTCGATCGCCTCCGCTTGATTCTCGCACTGCATGATGTTTGAGAAACGGATGACCGAGACACAGTCTTTCAGAAACAATCACTCTCTACTCTGGATGGACCGGTACACCTACTTTCCCCTACATCTGCTAGTCCACCTCTTCAAGAGATCCTGTAACCTACTCAGCTATGCTAGAGCCCATAATAGCTTGTGGCTGCACACAGAAGTTTCTAGCATGAATAATCTTATGATCCCTTTGAGCCTGGGTGGCGGACCTTACACATACAGACAACACTGGGTTCTCCAGGTGCCTCAATCCACCCAGATGTGAGTTTTAGTTGCCACCTTAAGTTGAACCATTATTAACAATCTCACATCTATCATGGATATCACTCAAACCCAATCCACGTCTACGAGCATAGCATGGCAATAATAAAAGCAACGTAGAAGTAACTCCCAAGGGTTTGATAGAAAACAGGTAATAGGTTCCTACCTCATCAACTACTTCCCAATACCCACAGTTTATTAGATCCTAATCATGTAATGTGTTTGAAGGAAAAGATCTAATGCAATAAAACTGGGTATGAACGGGGTATGATCAAAGTGTTACTTGCCTTGCTGATGATCCGCAAAACCTAGCGATTCGAAGTAACAAGCGGCACACTCCGGGTACTCTATCGCAAACAAACAAGCATTCAATCAGTACTCAACTAATGCACAGGTAAAACTCGAATGAAAGATCCAACCAGAAAGTTCAACTTAAGAACTCCGGTTTGCAAAAAGAATCAACTCGAAAGAAGCAACGATAGTCAAACGGCGAAAGAAAAGAAACTTCGTTTGCTAATCTGGATCTAGGTCAAATTTTACTGTAGCAAAAACTTGTTTAAGTAGATTAAACGGAAAGAGAATTTCGAGACGAAACTCTAGGCGCTTGAATCACCTGATTCCGATAAACGAGCGAGAAGTTAAACAGAAACGAAGATTCGATCAGAAATCGAATCTGAGAAAATAACGAGAAAATCCGCCGAAAAAGAAAAACAGACGAACGGTTAAAGAACGGACGTTCGTTAACAGAGAAAAACCGACGAACACGTTCGTTAAAACGAACGGTTCGGTGAACGCTCGTAAAATAAGAAAACCGAAAAAAAAACGATCTACGGTTTTTTTTTTCAAAAACCGGTCAAC
>NC_057796.1:494100796-494108821 GCF_018294505.1 Triticum aestivum
AAAAACGGAGGGGGGGCGGGGTATATATGGAGGGGGGGTGCGGGCGGCTTGGGGAAGGGGTCGGGCTCGGGAGGCGTGCGGGCGGCGGACTCCGGCGGCGCGTCGGCGTGCGGGAGGAGGAAGGCGACGGGGCGGGCCGTCGGCTGGGCTCGGCCCAGTCGGCGCGCTGCGTTTTTTTTAAATAAGTTCCGCGAAGAAAATTGCATAGAAAAATAAATTAAAATCAGAAAAATATGAAATAAATTTTCCCCGTCTTGTTGGAAAATCTAGAATAGGGTGAACATTTTTAAAATCAAAAATAAATAATTTGAAAACATCCATATTTTTAAATGCACTAAAATTGCAAATAAAATCCAATAAATTCCAAATAATGTTTTTAACATTTTTCCTCCAGTATTTCAATGTTTTTGGAGAAGTCATATTTTCTCCTCTCGTTTATTTAAAGATGAAATATTTTTCCGGAGAGAAAAATAATTAAAATCCCAATCCTCGTTTGAAAAATCAAATAAGAAAATTTGAGAAAATCCCCAACTCTCTCCGAGGGTCCTTGAGTTGCTTAGGATTTATCGAGGACTTGTCAAAATGCAATAAAACATGATATGCAATGATGATCTATGTATAACATACAAAATTGGAAATTTGGGATGTTACAAACCTACCCCCCTTAAGATGAATCTCGCCCTCGAGATTCGGGTTGGCTAGAAAACAGGTGGGAGTGGTTTTTCCGTAGATCTTCCTCTCGCTCCCAGGTGGCCTCATCTTCCGTGTGGTGACTCCACTGGACTTTGCAAAACTTGATAACCTTGCTGCGGGTAACTCGGCTGGCATACTCGAGAATCTTAACTGGTTTCTCCTCATAGGTCAAATCATTTTCCAACTGAATCGCTTCCAGTGGCACAGTATCTCTCAGTGGTATCTCGGCCATTTCTGCGTGGCACTTCTTCAACTGCGAAACATGAAATACATCATGTACTTCAGACAATCCTTCGGGCAATTCCAACTTGTAAGCAACTTCTCCCATACGTTCCAACACTCTGTATGGTCCTATAAAACGGGCTGCTAACTTTCCCTTAACTCCAAAGCGCTTCACTCCTCGAAGGGGTGATACTCGGAGATACACTCGGTCTCCAACTTCGTGAACTGTCTCTTTTCGTTTAGAATCAGCATAACTTTTCTGCCTGGACTGGGCTACCTTGAGCCTATCGCGAATCAACCTTACTTTCTGTTCAGACTCCTTAATCAAATCTAGTCCAAACAACTGTCGGTCTCCAACTTCGTCTCATAACAACGGTGTTCTACACCTCCTTCCATACAAAGCTTCGAAAGGGGCCATCTTCAAACTGGTTTGATAACTGTTGTTATATGAAAACTCCGCATATGGCAAATTGTCGTCCCAACTAGATCCATAATCTAGTGCACATGCTCTTAACATGTCCTCCAAAATTTGGTTGACTCTCTCGGTCTGTCCATCTGTCTGTGGGTGAAATGCTGTACTAAATTCCAGCCTGGTTCCCAATGTTTCATGTAGCTGCTTCCAAAACTTCGAGGTAAATTGAGTTCCTCTGTCTGATACAATGGTCCTCGGAACTCCATGCAAACATACTATCCTGGTCATGTATATCTTTGCCAACTTAGCACTGGTGTAAGTGGTCTTCACTGGAATAAAATGAGCTACTTTCGTCAATCGATCAACTACAACCCATATTGAGTCATAGCCGGAACGAGTCCTGGGTAATCCTGTGATAAAATCCATGCCTATTTTATCCCACTTCCATTCGGGTATCGGTAATGGTTGTAGCAATCCTGCTGGCTTTTGATGCTCTGCCTTCACTCTCTGACACACATCACGAACTGCTACATACTCCGCAATATCCCTCTTCATTCCGGTCCACCAGAAAGTATTCTTCAAATCCAAATACATCTTGGTATTCCCTGGGTGAATCGAGTACGGTGAATCATGGGCTTCTTGCAAAATCAACTTTCTGATCTCCGGATCCTTTGGCACATATACGCGGTCCTCAAACCATAGGGTATCGTGCTCATCCTCCCGAAATCCCTTGGTTTTTCCTTTGCTCATTTTCTCCTTTATCTCTTCAATCTCCTTGTCTGTCTTCTGAGCTTCTCTGATCCTTTCCATCAAGGTAGACTGAATCTCCAATGTCGTTAAATAGCCTCTCGGGACTATCTCCAAACATAGCTCGCGTAGATCCTCGGCTAACTCCTGAGGTAACTCTCCTGTCATGAGGGTGCTGACATGACTCTTGCGGCTTAACGCGTCTGCTACTACGTTAGCCTTTCCAGGGTGATAATGCAATCTCATATCATAATCCTTGATGAGCTCCAACCATCTCTTCTGTCTGAGATTTAACTCCTTCTGCGTGAAAATATACTTCAAACTCTTGTGATCCGTATACACCTCACAATGGTTTCCGATGAGAAAATGCCTCCATGTCTTCAATGCATGCACCACGGCTGCTAATTCCAAATCATGTGTAGCATAATTCTTCTCATGGGGTTTAAGTTGTCGTGAAGCATACGAAACAACTCTTCCTTCCTGCATAAGCACTGCTCCAAGTCCTCGACGAGAAGCGTCGCAATAAACTTCATAGTCCTTGCGTTGATCTGGCAGAATCAACACTGGTGAGGTAACCAATCGTTTCTTCAACTCTTGGAAACTATCTTCACATTCCTCAGTCCAATTGAATTTGGTGTCCTTCTTCAATAGCTCAGTCATGGGCTTAGCAATCTTCGAGAAATTCTTGATAAATCTCCGGTAGTATCCTGCAAGTCCAAGAAAACTCCGGATTTCTCCAACTGTCGCGGGTGATTCCCAACTTGTCACTGTGTCAACCTTGGCAGGGTCTACTGCTATTCCTTCTCCAGAAATAACATGTCCAAGAAATCCAACTTCCTTCAACCAAATCTCACATTTGCTGAACTTGGCATATAACTGATGTTCTCTGAGCTTCTCAAGAACCAATCGCAAATGCTCCTCATGCTCTTCCTCATCCTTGGAAAAGACTAGAATATCATCAATGAACACCACGACGAACTTATCCAAAAACTCCATAAACACCTTGTTCATCAGGTTCATGAAATAGGCAGGTGCGTTAGTCAGTCCAAATGACATAACGGTATACTCATACAATCCATATCTGGTGGTAAATGCCGTCTTTGGTATATCCTGCTCTCGAATCTTTAACTGATGGTATCCTGATCGAAGATCGATCTTGGAAAATACTTTAGCTCCTTGCAGGCGGTCAAACAAATCATTTATCATCGGCAGTGGGTACTTGTTTTTGATGGTCACTTCATTCAATCCTCGGTAATCAACAACCATCCTTAGTGATCCATCTTTCTTCTCCACTAGAAGTACTGGTGATCCCCAAGGTGACGAACTTGGGCGAATATAGCCTTTATCCAGTAACTCCTTGATCTACTTCTTGATTTCCTCCAAATCCTTAGCGGGCATCCTGTACGGTCTCTTAGATATTGGCCCGGTGCCTGGCAAAAGTTCAATCAGGAACTCAATGTCTCTATCCGGTGGCATGCCTGGCAACTCTTCTGGAAATACATCCGGATAATCTTTCACCACTGGTACTTCCTCCTGTACAACTCCTGATAAGGAATTCACTTGAGTCCTCTTCGGCATATGCCTGGATACATACTTGATCCGTTTTCCTTCTGGGGTGGTAAGCAAAATAGTCTTGCTGGCACAATCGATGTTTCCTCCATACAACGATAGCCAATCCATTCCCAGAATCACATCCAAACCTTGCGATTCCAAAACAATGAGGTCTGAGGGGAAAACATGCCTTCCAATGGCCAATGGTATCTGAAAACATCCTTGGGTGGCCATATACTCTGCTCCTGGCGAGGTTACTAACATAGGGGTTTTGAGAACTTGGGTGGACATCTTAAACTTATTCACGAATCCCCGTGATATGTATGAATGCGATGCACCAGTATCGAAAAGAACAGTTGCAGTAAATGACTTAACCAAAAACTTACCTATTACTGCATCAGGCTGAGCTTCAACCTCCTCCACGCTCACGTGGTTCACATGTCCTTTGTTGAACGGGTTTGGCTTCTTCCCAGAGCTTCCATTGCCATTTCCATTTTGGGCTTCGGGACAATCAGTAGCGTAATGTCCCGTCTTCTGGCACTTGAAACAAGTAATGTGACTCAGATCTCTCTTGGTTGGGGTAGATGGGTTGGTGCGGTTCTGTCCGTTTCCTCCTCCATTCCCATTACCATTCTTGGAGCCATTATGGTTGTGCGAACTACCTCCTCCATGGGTATGCTGAAACTGTCCTCCCGACTTCGGGGTAAATCGTGGCTTCTGCTGGGCTCCAGAATTGTACTTCCCTTGTCCATACTTCCTCTTGCGGTTTTCAATCTGTTGTTGCTTCCCTTCAATCATGAGAGCTCTATCTACCAGCTCCTGGTAGTTGTTGAAAGTTGCTACCATCAACTGCATACTCAGCTCATCATTCAATCCTTCCAGAAACTTCTCCTGCTTGGCAGCATCTGTAGCAACGTCATCTGGTGCATAACGTGCTAACTTACTGAATTCCTCCACATACTGGCCTACGGTGCGTCCTCCTTGGCGTAGGTTACGGAACTCACGCTTCTTCATAGCCATAGCTCCTGCTGAAACATGAGCTGTACGGAAAGCTTGCTGAAACTGGTCCCATGTGACAATGTCAATAGGGTGCGTGGCTGTATAATTCTCCCACCATGATGCTGCGGGTCCATCAAGCTGATGTGCGGCAAAACGCACTCTTTCCGCATATGTGCATCCTGCAGTGGTCAACTCCCTTCCAACTTTGCGGAGCCAATCATCTGCAACAATCGGCTCGGTGCTACTGGAAAACACCGGCGGATTTAACCTTAGGAAACGGGCTAAGTGATCAATAGGTGGTGGTGGCGGTGGGTTGTTGTTGTTGTTGTTGCCTTGGTTCTGAACTAACACTTGCATCAGGGCATTCTGTTGCTGAATCAACTGGGTGACCTCTGGCGGGAAAACAAATCCGGTGTCGCGTCTCGGAGGCATCTGATGGGTTTAGAAAAGATGAGAATTAAGAATAGAATGAGGTCTAGAGAGAGAACACTACCCATATGCTCATGAGACAAATTCAATCAATATCACTCAATCAATCCAAACAAGACAAAACAATCGATCTAACTAGCGTTACAAAGTGCTTGAACTATACTACTGAATGGAGGTAAAACTACTACTGGTATGGTGGACTACTAAAAATTCTGATCCGTTGAAGACTCCATGATGTCTGCTCCAGCTTCATCAATCCATTCGTCTTCACTTGGTTCTGAGTCGGTGTCGTCGATGATGACGTAGTTATCCGGACAAGTGCATTCGTCGACTTCTGCTTTTGGCACTGGATTTCCCCCGGATGCTCCAATCTTATTCTCCAGGTCGTCAATCTTCCCGACAAGTGCGTTGATTTCCTCCAAATAATCTTCGCGTGTAGTCTTGAGTTCTTCTTGGAGTTCCTTGATCTTCGTTAATGCCTTCTTTAGTTCTTCCTTGTCCGTGCACATCTGGTTTTCCTGGTGACGAATATGTTGGTTTTGCTCCTGGATGAAAGCTGCAATTGATCCATCCTTCTTGGTCTTGATCATCTCCCATTGCGCGTCTCGACGTCCACAAATTTGATAAATTGTATCCTTAAGCTCCTGGTGGTAGACTTCTCCAATGCGTCCCATGGCGATGTGTGCGGCCATGCTCTTCCCTAAACTCCAAGTTGGTGCTTCAAAAACCAATCTCATGGGTTCCGTAATTGGTGCGAACGTCCTTCCTGGAATGATAACTTGAATCTTCCAGCTCTCCTCTTCAGGAAATGTGGCGTTGTAGGTTCCGGTGACGCTTGGTATTCCTATGTTCAAGTACTTGGTGACTTCCTTCAAATGCCGTCCAAATGGCGTGTCTTCGTCGGGTTGCATGAACTTGCTCCTTGCATTCGCCATTCCTAAAAGAGTAGAAAGTGGAGAGGAGTCAGAAATGAGAAGAGAGAAGTTTTCTAGGGCTTAAGCTTAGTGGTCGTGTCCTATAGTCAGCGTGTGCTCTGATACCAACTTTGTAACGACCAGACCTCAAATGGCCTGTGCTGCTGTGCACCAGTGTCATCCCTGGATCAGTAATGCTGACACGTATAGTACAAATGGATGATTTATAACAGAGTAGCAATCACACACTTATTACATCGAATATCTCCAAAGAGACTAAGTATGGTAAACATGGCTTAAGGCCATCTAATAACGATAACAGCGGAAGACTTGGAAGATAAGTGAGTCCATCAACTCCAGCGGCATCACTGAGTATAAGACCACGACCTAAGGCACCTTACTCGTCGTCTGAAAAGTCTGCAACATGAAACGTTGCAGCCCGAAAACGGGTCAGCACATAGAATATGCTGGCAAAGTAACACATAGAAGCAATGAACAACAATGATGCTATACTACATGCATTTATGGCTGGTGGAAAGCTCTACGGTTACAGTTTTGCAAAAAAGCCAATTTTATCCTACTGCAAAAGGAATAATATTTTATTTAACTATCATGGTGGTTGAAACATTGAGAAGGTACCTCCAACTCAATCCCAATTAAGTGTCATCATTAACCCAACAAAATTAATTAATAGTATCACGGTGATGAGATTCAAATGATAATCCAAGTACTAGATACTCAAGTTGTCCATAACCGGGGACACGGCTAATCATGATCAGTTTGTACACTCTGCAGAGGTTTGTGCACTTTTACCCACAAGACTCGATCGCCTCCGCTTGATTCTCGCACTGCATGATGTTTGAGAAACGGATGACCGAGACACAGTCTTTCAGAAACAATCACTCTCTACTCTGGATGGACCGGTACACCTAATTTCCCCTACATCTGCTAGTCCACCTCTTCAAGAGATCCTGTAACCTACTCAGCTATGCTAGAGCCCATAATAGCTTGTGGCTGCACACGGAAGTTTCTAGCATGAATAATCTTATGATCCCTTTGAGCCTGGGTGGCGGACCTTACACATACAGACAACACTGGGTTCTCCAGGTGCCTCAATCCACCCAGATGTGAGTTTTAGTTGCCACCTTAAGTTGAACCATTATTAACAATCTCACATCTGTCATGGATATCACTCAAACCCAATCCACGTCTACGAGCATAGCATGGCAATAATAAAAGCAACGTAGAAGTAACTCCCAAGGGTTTGATAGAAAACAGGTAATAGGTTCCTACCTCATCAACTACTTCCCGATACCCACAGTTTATTAGATCCTAATCATGCAATGTGTTTGAAGGAAAAGATCTAATGCAATAAAACTGGGTATGAACGGGGTATGATCAAAGTGTTACTTGCCTTGCTGATGATCCGCAAAACCTAGCGATTCAAAGTAACAAGCGGCACACTCCGGGTACTCTATCGCAAACAAACAAGCATTCAATCAGTAATCAACTAATGCACAGGTAAAACTCGAATGAAAGATCCAACCAGAAAGTTCAACTTAAGAACTCCGGTTTGCAAAAAGAATCAACTCGAAAGAAGCAATGATAGTCAAACGGCGAAAGAAAAGAAACTTCGTTTGCTAATCTGGATCTAGGTCAAATTTTACTGTAGCAAAAACTTGTTTAAGTAGGTTAAACGGAAAGAGAATTTCGAGACAAAACTCTAGGCGCTTGAATCACCTGATTCCGATAAACGAGCGAGAAGTTAAACAGAAACGAAGATTCGATCAGAAATCGAATCTGAGAAAATAACGAGAAAATCTACCGAAAAAGAAAAACGGACGAACGGTTAAAGAACGGACGTTCATTAACAGAGAAAAACCGACGAACGCGTTCGTTAAAACGAACGGTTCGGTGAACGCACGTAAAATAAGAAAACCAAAAAAAAACGATCTAGGGTTTTTTTTTCAAAAACCGGTCAACACGAACGGGCAGTACCTCGTCGGGCTCGCTCCGGCGAGGGGCTCCGGCGGGGTGCGGGCTCGGCGCGAGGGAGGC
>NC_057796.1:494109045-494121902 GCF_018294505.1 Triticum aestivum
TATATGGAGGGGGGGGTGCGGGCGGCTTGGGGAAGGGGTCGGGCTCGGGAGGCGTGCGGGCGGCGGACTCCGGCGGCGCGTCGGCGTGCGGGAGGAGGAAGGCGACGGGGCGGGTCGTCGGCTGGGCTCGGCCCAGTCGGCGCGCTGCGTTTTTTTTTAAATAAGTTCCGCGAAGAAAATTGCATAGAAAAATAAATAAAAATCATAAAAATATGAAATAAATTTTCCCCGTCTAGTTAGAAAATCTAGAATAGGGTGAACATTTTTAAAATCAAAAATAAATATTTTGAAAACATGCATATTTTTAAATGCAATAAAATTGCAAATAAAATCCAATAAATTCCAAATAATGTTTTTAACATTTTTCTTCCAGTATTTCAATGTTTTTGGAGAAGTCATATTTTCTCCTCTCGTTTATTTAAATATGAAATATTTTTCCGGAGAGAAAAATAATTAAAATCCCAATCCTCGTTTGAAAAATCAAATAAGAAAATTTGAGAAAATCCCCAACTCTCTCCGAGGGTCCTTGAGTTGCTTAGGATTTATCGAGGATTTGTCAAAATGCAATAAAACATGATATGCAATGATGATCTATGTATAACATACCAATTTGGAAATTTGGGATGTTACATTGCTGCACCTTATTTACCTTCGTTACTTGTTACCCGTTACAAATTATCCTATCACAAAACTATTTGTTACCGATAATTTCAGTGCTTGCAGAGAATACCTTACTGAAAACCGCTTGTCATTTCCTTCTGCTCCTCGTTGGGTTCGACACTCTTACTTATCGAAAGGACTACGATAGATCACCTATACTGGTGGGTCATCAGAGGGGTGTGGCGTACTGCAAAACGGAGGAAACGGGGGTCCTGTTAATCAGGAGGGGTGTGGCGTACCGCAAAACGGGACTCCACGGGATATTGTTCATCTCCACCTTCGACTGCCTCCACGGACTATTGTTCATCCACTGTCGACCTCCTCGAGCCTCCACCTGCGACTGTCCATCCATGGCGTCTCCCCTCCTGCCTCCACCTGCGTCTGTTCATCCACGGGCTCCTGTTCATCCAGCCTCCACCGCTCCTCCACCAGCTACTATTCAACCAGCCCTCTCCACAGGGTCCTGTTCAACCACCCCACCACATGCTACTGTTCATCCAGCCCTCCACCAGCTACTGTTCAACCAGCCCTCCATGGGGTCATGTTCATCCAGCCCTCCACGGGTCCTGTACATGCACCCCAACCAGCTCGATCAGGGTCATGTTCATCCAGCGACAACGGCCTCTACTACCACGGGGTCCTATTCATCCAACCCCCCACTGGGAACTGTTCATCCAAACCCCCCCAACAATGCTCACTGTTCATCAAGGGAAGGAGGCAATAGGGTTCGATTGGCTTCAGTTAGCAGCAGTACGAAGGAATCGCTCGATGGGGTTCAGTTAACAGCCATCGATCGATCACTCGGGTTCAGTAACGCGTAGCCTGCAGTGCAATCGCTTGGGTTCAGTAAGCGAACGCCTCGCTCGGGTTTAGTTAGAACCAAACGCCTCGCACCCACGCGCGTACGTGTACGAGAGAAACGTGCATCACTCGGGCCCCGACCACCCACCGTAACCGGGAACTCCCGATATTTTCCTCGCCCTTTCTTCTACCATGGTTTTTTCCGTCATGGACGGCCCAAAGAATGTCATGCAGCTGTGTCTATGGCCCGCCCAGGACGAAAAGCCCATTTTCTGTCATGATTTTTTGTCATAGAAGTAGGAGCCCACCACATCTATGATGATACCGGGATTTGTCACAATTATCATCATAGAAGTGTCATAAGCATGACAAAAAAAATTCTTTCGGCCCAAAATGTCACGGATGTATCTTGTTTTTGTAGTGTACATAGTACATATGTCTATTAAGCATGTCCTTACATAAAACTATTGTTTTTTTTGTATCCCGCATCAATCAATATGACGAGACACCTTTAGTATATGCAGTGTGATACTAGTTGCATCTTTCATATGATTTATAGTATGCGCTGCTTCTAATTTGTTGAAACGCCATTTATGATGGGACGCTTTTAACTTGGCATAGTCATATTGGTTGCATCTTTCATGTGGTGTCTAGCTTGCATTGCTTCTTATTTATTGAAATGGCTTCTTCTTAGTTTACAAAACTAGTTGTGAATATGTCATGCTGTCCTATTTTTCGTACATATTCCATCCTGGTATCATGTCTTCGCTTTAGACCAAAGTAGTGATTGTCAGTATCATGCATGAATGAGTTCTAAAGAGTGAATTTTATTGCTTTTTCTTGACGGTTTTACTTGACAATTCAAAATCAACAAAGAGGAAGGAAAATAGCAAGGCAGCGGATAAAGGAGCTCCTTCCAAACAGAGGGCCTCTACAGATTCTACTCCGCCACCCCCCAAGAAGATTTACAAGAAAACACATGCATAGACACTCAACGTAGTTGTGTTGATGATGAGCATGTCTGCCCTAGTGCACCATCACAGGTGCTCCCTCAAACTTTGCACTGTTATATGTGGTTGCATGTTATGTATGATGTCTAGCTTGTATTGCTTCTAATTTTGTTGAATTCCATCTGCTTACTTTACACATTATACTTGTTGTAAGTGCATCTAGTGCCACCCTTAGTTGGTCTTGAAGTATTGACGACAAACCTGGTTGAGGGACTAATGTGTTTGTGAGAATTGGAGGATAACACAGGTAGTAGTCCCACACTGATTCGGTTTACCTACCAGAGATGACCCCTAAAAATGTATGAAGACATTGAAAACAATGGTGGTCTGCGAAGATATTCACTACGAAGATTATGACTTGAGAAGACATTCACATGAAGACTATGGAGTACGAAGACATAGTTGTTTCGTAGTTTCCTTTTCTTCTTTGTTGAGTCATAGGAACCACCGCACTGTTAAGTGGGGTCCAAGTGAACTAAGTCAGATGACTGAAGTGACGCTCAACCAAATCCTATGTCTTGGAGAGAAGACAATGAGAGCAAACCTTATCCAGAGCCGAATAAGTCAGCTTGACATATAGCCCAAGTCAAGCTGCCGCGTGTGTTTGAAATTTGACCGTTGGAACACGTGTCAGTTCCTTAGTGACCCAGGGTCATTTCGGAAAAATCAGGTCGGGTTGCCCAGTGGCTATAAATAGCCCACCCCCTACGCCATAAATTGGTGGCTGCTCAGAGTTAGTGCACGGCTTTTGTCATTTGAGAGCAACCCACCTTGAAGCCTTTGAGAGAAAGATCCTTGCAAGGACAAATCCCAAAACACCCAGAGCTAAAGAGTGTTAGGCATCACTGAAGTCTTTCAGACTTATTACACTTGAGGACTGTGAATCCTCCAGCCGGTTAGGCGCCGCGTTCTGAGCATCCAAGAGTCATTGTGGATTGTCGATGAACAAAGTCTATGAAGGTTTGGAAGTCTACCTTGAAGACTTACCAGAGTGATTGGGCGAGGACTGGGTGTCCTTAGCTCAAGGGGAATAAGGTGAAGACACGGTCTTCTGAGTTCAATCTCAGCCTCCCTAACCAGACGTACAGTTGTCACAGCAACTGGAACTGGTCCAATAAATCCTTGTCCTCACCAAGCAACTGGTTATATCTCATACCTCTCTTTACATACAGTTTGTCTTCGTGAAGTCTTTGCTTGCTTGCCTGAACTGATTGACTTCACTGTGTGAAGACTGTTGTTGATTGGCTTCAGATTATCTTCCATCTTCATCCATACTACCTAGTTGCTATTAGTCTTCGTGCTTTCACTTCATTGCTTGTTTGACTATGGCTTGTTTAGGGTAGTCTACCTTCCGCTGCATATCAATAGGTTCAATTGTTGTGTTTATCTTCAAAACATCCGTGTTTTGAAGACTTTCATAAAAATCGCCTATTCACCCCCTCTCTAGTCGATAACTAGCACTTTCAAATGGTATCAAAGCAAGGTGCTCCCTTATTCTGTGTGATTCGGTTTAACCACCTGGAGTTTTAGCTATGTCGACTGCAGGGATAATCAAAGTCTCCGCTGCGTGCCATGTCTTCGATGGCACTGAGTATCCCTACTGGAAGAATAAGATGCGTATGCATCTTGAAGCCATTGATGTCGATCTCTAGTATGTCGTCAAGAACGGCGTTCCCAAGGCCGGTGAAGGCATCACTCCTGCTGATGTGAAGAGGTTCATTCAACTGGATTCAACCGTCAAGAACATCATCTATGGTCATCTGACCAAAGGACAGTATGGCTGAGTAAGTGCTCTGGAACCTGCAAAGCTAATCTGGGACTGGCTCTCCAAGGTCAACGAAGGCGTCTCAACCCAGGGAGACCAAAGGATCAGTGTTCTTCGCAACCTCTTCAACCACTTCAAAAGAAATGACAATGAGAATGTTCAGCACACAATTGATCGCCTCACTGATATCACCAGTGAGCTTCAAGCACTCTGCGCTACTGAGATAACCAAGCATGAAATCGTCAAGACACTCTTGAGATCACTTGATAGCTCATTTGATATCCTTGTCCTGATGATACAAGAACGCCCTGACTTCAAGACTCTTGATCCGTCTGTCATACTTGAGAGGCTCAACACACATGAGTTCCAGTTATCGGAGAAAAGAGATATCTATGGTCCCAACTATGGCCGAACTTGCGCTTTGAAGGCAAAGGTTGTTTCCTCATCTGAAGAAGAATCTGACGGCTATTCTGATGATCCTGAAGACATTGAAAAAGAACTTGCTATGCTTGTGAAGACGTTTCAGAAGTTCACCAAGAAGAAAGGCTTCAGAAAGTCTTCAAGATCCAGCTCCAGAAATGATGAAGCTTCCGATCCTGATCACAAGAAGAGAACCTGCCACAAGTGCAAGAAACTTGGTCACTACATCTCTGAATGTCCATAGTGGGACAATGAAACCAAGAAAAAGAAGAAGAGCAAGGAATATGATTTTGATGACAAGAAAAAGAAGAAATCCTCAAAGTATTCTTCAAAGTCCTCATCACACAAGAAGAGCTCATCTGGCAAGGCTCGTGCTTTTGTTGGCAAGGAGATGGATTCAGAGGAGGAGTCTGCTTCTGAGGAGGCAGAGGTGGAGTCTGAGGAGGAGTCCAATTCTGGTGTGGCAAGCCTGGCTCTTGCTACTTCATATGTTGCCCAGTCTATCTTCAACTCTGAAGACAATGGTTCTATCACCAACACTGAAGCTGGTGATAAGGACGACTCTGCTCCCACCTACTGCTTCATGGCACGTGGTGCCAAGGTAAACTCACGAGATGCTTACTTCCAAACATCTAGTGAAGATGACTCTGAATGTGAATCTAAACCTAGCTACAAAACACTTGCTAAAATTGCCACTGAACAACAGAATGCTATGGAACATATTCAAAAATTGCTAGACAAAAGCGATGACCTGTTGGACGCGGAAATGACTAAATCCCAGTCCTTAATGGAAGATATCAAAAGTCTTCATATTAAGTACGAAGAACTTGAAAATCGTCATGAAACGCTCTCAACGACTCATGAAAGGCTTTCCTATGATTATCTTCAAAGGAAGTAAGAACTTGAGAACTTGAGAGCGGCTCATGAAGATCTTCAAAAGGAGAATGTGTCACTGCGCGCGCAATAGATCAGTCCCGCTCAGGATGGATTTGAACCACCATGTCTAAAATGTCTTGAGCGTGATAACGTTGTATCTGTTGTTGGATGTTCTACTGCTTCTACTATTGCAATATCTTCAACTGCTGATATGGTAACTAACCCCTCTACTGAGGATACTGCTACTATTGCTGATGAGAATGCTAGGTTGAAGACATTGCTTGAAACAGGGATGTACAAAAGCCTCAAAGGGCATCAGACATTATGTGATGTCCACAAAAAGAAGATTCTGAACCGAAACCCTAGAAAAGAGGGTGTTGGGTTCGAGAGGAAAATGAACGTTGATGGTTCTTACTGGAAGCCTGAGCAGTACCCCAAAACCACATGGGTTGCTGCAAAGGGTCCTTTAGTAGATCCATCCACCTTATCTGGCTTCACTTGTGCTAACCCTATTATCATTGATGAATCCTTTGATGCAAACTATAAACTGTTCAAGAATCTGAATGGTGAAGTATTTGTGAGGTATATTGGTACTAACTGCAGGAATGGATCACCTTTGAAGAAAATCTGGGTGCCCAAAAGATGTCTTGAGAATCTTCCTGTGAATGTCGTCATGACACCACCAGGGAAGAAGACAAACCCCAGACCAAAAGCTTCATATGGTCCAAAGGCTTCATACAGACAGAGGACTCAATAGTCACCCTAACGCCAATGTTTTGCAGGGAAATCATACTCATACCTATGAATATGAGCGTGTTTCCTCAAACTGCTATGTTCATAAAACTAAGAACTTTTCTGCTTATTCATATGAGTATTATTCTCCTCCTGCAAGGCTATTTGCTAGGGCTCCAAAGCCGAAATTCTCGGATGCTGCACTTAGACTCATTGCTTCTAAGCCACCCCTGAAGATGTGGGTGGTTAAGAAAAAATAACTCTCTCTTGCAGGGAAAGGTCTCCAGCCGGAAATCAAAGGCGTCTGATACTTATGCTGGGGACCTAAAACGTCTTGTGGGACGCTGGATAAAATGTCCAAATGGCCTTAACATATATAATGTACCAGGATCCCTTGACAATTACACTGCTGATCCTAACCTTGATCTGAGCTTTAATAATCCACTTGCTCGTCAAATGTTTATACTTCACACTTCCATTTGTGAGGCCTATCCCCCTAACTGTACTGTAGGGTACAATACCTCGTGCTTCAGAATGGATTATATGGATAGTGGATGCACTAACCACATGACTGGTGATCGAAGTCTTCTCATGGATTCAACTCTACGCCCATCTGACAAGAGTCACATCACATTTGCTGACACTGGTAAAAGCAAGGTATTGGGCTAGGTAGATTTGCAATCTCAAAGGATCAACACATGGATAAAGTGATGCTTGTTGAATCCCTTGGTTTCAAATTAATGTCTGTCTCAATGCTTTGTGATTTGAACATGATCATGATATTTGGAAAATATCGTTGCCTTGTACTAATGGAATCTGAAAAGTCTCTAGTCTTTGAAGGATATAGAAAAGACGATTTGTATATTGTAGATTTCTCAGCAGGACCACAGTTGGCCGTATGTCTTCTAGCAAAAGTTTCAGAGTGTTGGCTCTGGCATCGGAGGCTAGGGCAAGCTGGCATGAGGAACTTGTACACACTCTCGAAGATGAAGCATATCATTGGCATCGAGGGCGTCAATTTCAAGAAAGATCACCTCTGCGGTGCCTGTGATGCTGGGAAGATGACTAGGTCCAAGCATCCCTCGAAGACAATCATGACCACTTCACGTCCCTTTGAGCTTCTTCACATGGACTTATTTCGCCCTACTCACTACTCTACTCTTACTACCACTGCTTGCCTCTATGGCTTCGTCATTGTTGATGATTACTCAAGATATACATGGGTTCACATAATTCTCTACAAGAATGAAGTGCAGGATGTCTTCAGATGCTTCGCCAATCGAGCCATGACGAATTATGGCATCAAGATCAACACCGGCCTCTACAAGAATCAAGTACATAAGAAGTGACAATGGCACAGAATTCAAGAACACCGGCCTCGACACTTATCTTGATACATTGGGCATCACACATGAGTTCTCAGCTCCATACACACCTCAGCAGAATGGCATCGTGGAGCGCAAGAACAGAACTTTCATTGAGATGGCACGTACAATGCTCGATGAGTACAAGACGCCAAGAAAGTTTTGGCCTGAAGCCATTGATATTGTATGTCATGTCATCAACCGTGTTTATCTTCATAAGCTCCTGAAGAAGACATCCTATGAGCTCCTGACTGGTAAGAAGCCAAATGTAAGTTACTTCAAAGTATTTGGTGCTAGGTGCTGGATCAAGGATCCACATCACACTTCAAAATTTGGACCGAAAGCACATGAAGGTTTTATGCTTGGCTACGGAAAGGATTCGCACTCCTACAGAGTCTTCAACCTCTTTCACTATAAAGTGGTTGAAACTGTGGATGTGCGGTTCGATGAAACTAACGGCTCGCAAAGAGAGCACCTGCCAAATGTGCTAGATGAAGCCTCTCCTAGTGAATCTATTAAGCTTATGGGTACTAGAGAGATCATACCCTCAGAGGCACAAGCTGAAGAAGAACTCATCATTTCTGCTCCAAATCAACCAGAAGACACTGCTCAGCTTGAAGCCAATGCTGAAGACGAAGACAATGATCATCAAGGGCAAAATCTTCGTCCAGCTAATCGTCGTGTTGCCAATGAAGTACAGATTGAGAATATGATTGATAGCATCAATGCACCTGGTCCCCTTACTCGTTCAAGAGCAACACAACTAGCAAATTTCTGTGGGCACTTTGCATTTGTCTCTATTTCTGATCCCAAGAAAGTTGTTGAAGCCTTTATGGAACCTGAATGGATTCAAGCTATGCAAGAAGAGCTTCAATAGTTCAAGCTGAACAATGTGTGGGAACTAGTAAAGCATCCTGATCCTCACAAGCACAACATCATTGACACCAAATGGATCTATCGCAACAAGCAAGATGAGCATGGTCAAGTTGTCAGAAACAAAGCATGTCTCGTTGCTCAAGGATACACTCAAGTAGAAGGGATTGACTTTGATGAAACGTTTGCTCCCGTGGCTAGGCTTGAAGAAATTCGCACCTTGCTAGCCTATGCTAACCATCACAACATTCTTCTGTATCAAATGGATGTGAAGAGTGCTTTCCTCAACGGCAAGATTGAAGAAGAAGTGTATGTTGCACAACCACCTGGTTTTGAAGACCCAAAACATCCTGACATGGTATACAAGCTCAACAAGGCACGGTATGGCCTCAAACAAGCACCTCGTGCTTGGTATGACACACTCAAAGACTTCCTGAAGAGCAAAGGCTTCAAACCCGGTTCCCTGGATCCCACTCTCTTCACGAAGACATATGATGGAGAACTGTTTGTGTGCCAGATCTATGTGGATGACATTATCTTCGGCTGCACCAACAAGAAGTACAGTGATGAGTTTGGACACATGATGCAAGAACAGTATCAGATGTCCATGATGGGTGAGCTGAAATTCTTCCTTGGTCTTCAAATCCGTCAGCAAAGAAATGGCATCTTCATATCTCAAGAGAAGTACCTCAAAGATTGCCTGAAGAAGTTTGGAATGCAAGACTGCAAGGGGTACACGAAGCCAATGCCCACCAAAGGTCAATTGGGTCCCGACGACAATGGTAAAGAGTTCGATCAAAAGGTATACCGGTCCATGATTGGTTCTTTAGTCTATTTATGTGCATCTAGGCCAGATATAATGCTTAGCGGTGAAGCGAATTCTTCGATATTTAGCTTATTTCACTAGGATTATGGTATCCAAAGGGCTCAGAGTTTGATCTAGTTGGATTCTCAGATGCTGATTATGCTGGTGACAAGGTTAATCGCAAGTCCACATCAGGCACATGTCATTTTCTTGGACGATCTCTTGTCTGTTGGTCTTCAAAGAAGAACTGTGTGTCACTCTCCACTGCTGAATCCGAATACATTGTTGCTGGATCTTGCTGCGCTCAGCTTCTATGGATGAAGCAAACTCTCAAGGACTATGGCATCCATCTGAAGCATGTGCCACTTTACTGCGAAAATGAAAGCGCCATCAAGATCGCCAACAACCCAGTTCAACACTCGAAGACAAAGCACATTCAGATCCGTCATCACTTTCTCAGGGATCATGTCATGAAGGAAGATATTGATATCATTCACGTCAACACTGAAGAGCAATTGACAGATATCTTCACAAAGCCCTTGGATGAGAAAAGGTTTTGCAAGTTGCGGTGTGAGCTAAATATCTTAGAATCCTCAAATGTCATGTGATTGGACACACATCCTAACGCTTAAGCATATTGATGACTTAGATGTGCAACACACAAAGAAACGTATATCTTCAATCAATGAAGACATACATTCTAATTGTGAATACATTAATGTGGAAATTGACTTCGAAGCGCCATGATAGTTGTGCATCGTGTCTGGGTCTAATTCTTCCTATACGGTGGGTAACGCTACCACCAAAACTCTTGTTTGAAGTATTTCATTTGGCGTCATAGTTTCATAATCTTCGCATTTGATTTGTCTTCGAACTTGATTTGTCTTCAACATTGATTTATTTTATCGATTATCTTCACAATGTTGAATTGGTCTTAAGCTAATATATCTTTATGTTCTGTCCTCTACAGCATTCACTTATAGCTATGTCTTCATGTTTGAATCTTTTGATCTTAGTGAATGTGATCGGACCCTAACCTCCCTCTATGATTCCACCTCAAATTCTATCTATCCAAATCATATGCATTCTATTGAAACTGTCAAAAGGTCTTCTCTGCGTCCTTGTTAGCAGAAGACACAGAGACAAAGTTAAGTCTGTTTTCAATGCCTTATACTTATTGCCTGAAATCTGGAGAAGCCGGAACGACCACCCGACAATCCAGGCGCGCGTGGGAACGTGGATCAACTCTCAATAAGTTGCATGCTTGCCACGTGTTCGTCAGATGTGAACCACCAGGGGCACCTGAGTAATTGTGCTGGCCTGTCCCTTTCCTTATAAATACACATCATCGCGGTCAAAATCTTTTCTCCCACCTCGCCACCTCGCATAAACCCTAGAGCCTTCGCTAGCTCTCGACGACGCCGGCGACGAAGCGCTTAGCTGCCGCGACCTCACCGACGCCGTCCTCACACCGGCCGCGGACCTTGACTTCTCCGCCGCTGTCGTAGGCGTCTTCCATCGCCAAGTTAGGGCACGAGAGATTGAACTGCTCGGCCTCCTTCTTCTCTCCGTCTAGCAGTTCTTCGTGTGGTAATTAAAACTCACTTTTTACTGCCTTTTTGATCCGTTAGATCCATCCTCTTTCACCAAAAGTGGTTTCTAAGCCTACAAAATTGGATCTATTCTGTTCTTTATCTCATATTATGCCAAGTATATTCACTTATGCTTCACAACCAGTTAGATTCCTCACTTGTACCTATCCTTGGATTTGTACAAATCAGGAACCAACTCTCATCAAATAAGTGAATGTCTTCGCGCTATGAGGTCAATGTCTGCAAACTGATTTCTCTTCAAAATCTTCTGAGAATGCATATGACCTCTTCCCCTTCCCTCGCATCTCTAATGCTGTCACAGGTACATGTCCGTGGGAGAATCCCTTGGTTCTCATAGTCTGCATTCATTTGCAGAGTTCTTACAGCGTCACATACATTCACCAGAATCAAGTTCTTGTTTGACCAACAGGAAGAAGCCTTTCACAGTATTGAAGCCATTCTGTTTGAATACAATGGCTAGAAAGGGCGGCAGGCAGCGCCGTGGGGACACATCAAAGGATTTGCCTGAAGATATGTATGAATTGTACAAGACTGATCCTGAAAAGAGCTATGGCCAACGCAAAACGCGAATCCAATGGATTTGAAGATATTGGGCCGAGCAATGGTTCAAGTACAGGTTCGTCACCAAGGAATATGTTGAAAACAATGACATCAAGCACTACTATTCTATCTTTTCTTGTTATGCATCCGGTCGGTCCTTGGGGTGACATTCTCTATAAAAATCTTCAACCCAAGAACAAGGCTGAAATCATTGCTCAGGGCTTTTACCCTTGCATGGTCCATGGACCTCAACCTGCTGATGCTGGCCCATCATCTCTGCTATGGTGTCATGACGACAATCTGTTCAAGCGCAATTTTCAGTTTGCCAAAGCATCTGCTAAGTAGAACAAGAAGTCGCTGGGACTGAACTTCAACCCAGGTCCACCTGCTCCAAGGGATGATGGCACCCGTGATGCTGATCCGAATATCATTGCCCCCTACTATAATCTTGAAGGTCTCCTCTCCTACATTGCTGTTCAAGGAGCAGCTGTGGAGCACTCTTCTGATGACGCTGATTTTGATGAAGCGCCACCACCACCGAAGCCACTGAAGCAGAAGAAGTCAAAGGCTTGAAAGCCTTCTGCCGCTCCAAGGGCTTCGCGTGTGACGCCTTTGGCCACTGCTCCTCCTGAAGACAGTGAGAAATCTGAAGACTTATCTCGTGTCTCCAAGAAGACAGAGAAGTCAAAGAAGAAGAAGCCCATGAAGAGCTCTGGGCAAGAACTAACTCCACCAGATATTCTGCGCAACGCCGATGCCACCATTGATTTTTCAAGTGATGACGATCTTGGTGATGATGTGTAACATCCCAAATTTCCAATTTGGAATGTTATACATAGATCATCATTGCATATCATATTTTATTGCATTTTGACAAATCCTCGATAAATCCTAAGCAACTCAAGGACCCTCGGAGAGAGTTGGGGATTTTCTTATATTTTCATATTTGATTTTCAGCAAATAATAAGACGAGGATTTTATTTTAATTATTTTCTCTCCGGAAAAATATTTCAATTGAAAAAACAAAGGAGAGGAGAAAATATGACTTCTCCAAAACAATTGAAATACTGGAGGAAAAATGTTAAAATCATTTATTGGATTTATTTGGATTTTATTTGCAATTTTATTGCATTAAAAATATTGCATATTTTCAAATTATTTACTTTGATTTAAAAAGATGTTCACCCTATTCTAGATTTTCTAACTAGACGGGGAAAATTTATTTCATATTTTTCTGATTTTTATTTATTTTTCTACGTATTATTTTCCGCTGAACTTATTTAAAAAAAAAACTGCGCGCGCCCGACCGGGCCGTAGCCCAGCCCGGCCGCCGGCCCACCTCGCGCCTCTCCTCTCCGCGCACGACACGCTCGCCTCCGCCATGGCCGAGTCCAGCTC
>NC_057796.1:494122127-494130096 GCF_018294505.1 Triticum aestivum
CGGAGCCCCGCCACTCGCCCCCGAGCCGCCCGAGCCCCGAGCCCCGCAGCCCCGTCGCCGGAGCCTCGCCGGAGCCCGTCCCCGAGGTAGCCGCACCTCGCCGTTGCCGGTTTTCTTTTTAAAAAAAACCTGTTCGTTTAAAAAAAACCCTAGATCGGTTTTTTTTCGGTTTTATTATTTTGCGGGCGTTTACCGAACCGTTCATTTTAACGAACGTGTTCGTCGGTTTTTCTCTGTTAACGAACGTCCATTCTTTAGCCGTTCGTCCGTTTTTCTTTTTCGTCGGATTTTTCTGCGATTATCTCAGATTCGATTTCTGATCGAATCTTCGATTCTGTTTAACTTCTTGCTCGTTTATCGGAATCAGGCGATTCAAGCGCCTAGAGTTTTGTCTCGAAATTCTCTTTCCGTTTAACCTACTCAAACAAGTTTTTGCTACAGTAAAATTTGATCTAGATCCAGATTAGTAAGACGAAGCTATTTTCTTTCGCCGTTTGACTTTCGTTGCTTCTTTCGAGTTGATTTTTTTTGCAAACCGGAGTTCTTAAGTTGAACTTTCTGGTTGGATCTTTCACTCGAGTTTTATCTGTGCATTAGATGAGTACTGATTGTATGCTTGTTTGTTTGCGATAGAGTACCCGGAGTGTGCCGCTTGTTACTTCGACTCGTTAGGTTTTGCGGATCATCAGCAAGGCAAGTAACACTTTGATCATATCCCTTCCATACCCAATTTTTATTGCATTAGATCAATCCTCAAACATTGCATGGTTAGGATCTAATTAAATTGTGGGTATTGGGAAGTAGTTGAGGTAGTACCTATTACCTGTTTTCTTATCAAACCCTTGGGAGTTACTTCTACGTTGCTTTTATTATTGCCATGCTATGCTCGTAGACGTGGATCTGGGTTTGAGAGATTCATGACAGATGTGAGATGTTTATTATTGGTTCAACTTAAGGTGGCAACTAAAACTCACATCGGGGTGGATTGAGGCACCTGGAGAACCCAGTGTTGTCTGTTTGTATAAGGACCGCCACCCAGGCTCAAAGGGATCATAAGATTATTCATGCTAGAAACTTCCGTGTGCAGCCACAAGCTATTATGGGCTCTAGCATAGCTGAGTAGGTTACAGGATCTCTTGAAGAGGTGGGCTAGCAGATGTAGGGGAAAGTAGGTGTACCGGTCCATCCAGAGTAAAGAGTGATTGTTTCTGAAAGACTGTGTCTCGGTCATCCGTTTCTGAAACATCATGCAGTGCGAGAAATCTAACGGAGGCGATCGAGTCTTGTGGGGAAAAGTGCGCAAACCTCTGCAGAGTGTACAAACTAATCATGGTTAGCCGTGTCCCCGTTATGGACAACTTGAGTATCTAGTACCTGGATTATCATTTGAATCTCATCACCATGTTACTTATAATTAATTTTGCTGGGTTAATGATGACACTTAGTTGGGATTGAGTTGGAGGTACCTTCTCAATGTTTCACAACCACCATGATAGTTAAATAAAATCTATTCCTTTGCAGTAGGATAAAATTGGCTTTTCGCAAAACTGTAACCATAGAGCTTTCCACCAGCCATATATGCATGTAGTATAGCATTATTACTGTTCATTACTCTCTATGTGTTACTTTGCCAGCATATTCTATGTGCTGACCCGTTTTCGGGCTACAACGTTTCATGTTGCAGACTTTTCAGACGACGAGTAAGGTGCCTTAGGTCGTGGTCTTATACTCAATGATGCCGCTGGAGTTGATGGACTCACTTAACTTCCAAGTCTTCCGTTGTTATCGTTATTAGATGGCCTTAAGCCATGTTTATCATACTTAATCTCTTTGGAGATATTCGATGTAATAAGTGTGTGATTGCTACTCTGTTATAAATCCTCCATTTGTACTGTGCGTGTCAGCATTACTGATCCAGGGATGACACTGGTGCACAGCAGCACAGACTATTTGAGGTCTGGTCGCTACAAAGTTGGTATCAGAGCACACGCTGACTATAGGACACGACCACTAAGCTTAAGCCCTAGAAAGTTTCTCTCTTCTCATTTCTGACCCCTCTCCTTTTCTACTCTTTTAGGAATGGCGAATGCAAGGAGCAAGTTCATGCAACCAGATGAAGACACGCCTTTTGGTCGACACTTGAAGGAAGTCACCAAGTATTTGAACATAGGAATACCAAGCATCACCGGAACCTCCAACGCCACATTACCTGAAGAGGAGAGCTGGAAGATTCAAGTTATCATTCCAGGAAGGATGTTTAGTGCCATAAGATTGGTTTTCGAAGCACCAACTTGGAGTTTAGGGAAGAGCATGGCCGCACACATCGCCATGGGACGCATTGGAGAAGTCTACCACCAGGAGCTTAAGGATACAATTTACAAAATTTGTGGACGCCGAGACGTGCAATGGGAGATGATCAGAACCAAGAAGGATGGATCAATCGCAGCTTTCATCCAGGAGCAGAACCAACATATTCGTCGCCAGGAGAACCAGATGTGCACAGACAAGGAAGAACTGAAGAAGGCTTTAACGAAGATCAAGGAGCTCCAAGAAGAACTCAAGGCCACACGCGAAGATTATTTGGAGGAAATCAACGCACTAGTAGGGAAGAATGACGACCTGGAGAAGAAGATTGGAGTATTCATGGGAAATCCAGTGCCAAAAGCAGAAGTCGACGAATGCACTTGTCCGGATAACTACATCATCATCAACGACACTGACTCGGAACCAAGTGAAGGCGAATGGGTTGATGAAGCTGGAGCAGACATCATGGAGTCTTCAACGGATCAGAATTTTTAGTAGACCACCATATCAGTAGTAGTTTCCCCCCATTTAATAGTATAGTCCAAGCACTTTGTAACGCTAGTTAGATCGATTGTTTTGCCTTGTTTGAATTGATTGAGTGATATTGATTGTATTTGTCTCATGAGCATATGGGTAGTGTTTTCTCTCTAGACCTCATTCTATTCTAAACTCTCATCTTTTCTAAACCTATCAGATGCCTCCTAGACGCGACACCGGATTTGTTTTTCCGCCAGAGATCACCCAGTTGATTCAGCAATAGAATGCCCTGATGCAAGTGTTAGTGCAGAATCAAGGCAACAACAACAACAACCCACCACCACCACCACCTGTTGATCACTTAGCCCGTTTCCTAAGGCTAAACCCGCCGGTGTTTTCCAGTAGCACCGAGCCGATTGTTGCAGATGATTGGCTCCGCAAAGTTGGAAGGGAGTTGACCACTGCAGGATGCATAGATGCGGAAAGAGTGCGATTTGCCGCACACCAGCTTGGTGGACCCGCAACATCATGGTGGGAGAATTATACAGCCACGCACCCTATTGACACTGTCACATGGGACCAGTTTCAGCAAGCTTTCCGTACAGCTCATGTTTCGGCAGGAGCTATGGCTATGAAGAAGCGTGAGTTTGGTAACCTACGCCAAGGAGGACGCACCGTAGGCCAGTATGTGGAGGATTTCAGTAAGCTAGCACGTTATGCACCAGATGACGTTGCTACAGATGCAGCCAAGCAGGAGAAGTTTTTGGAAGGACTGAATGATGAGCTGAGTATGCAGTTGATGGTAGCAACCTTCAACAACTACCAGGAGTTGGTAGATAGAGCTCTCATGATTGAAGGGAAGCAACAGCAGATTGAAAACCGCAAGAGGAAGTATGGACAAGGGAAGTACAATTCTGGAGCCCAGCAGAAGCCACGATTTACCCCGAAGCCGGGAGGACAGCTTCAGCATACCCATGGAGGAGGTAGTTCGCACAACCATAATGGCTCCAAGAATGGTAATGGGAATGGAGGAAACAACGGACAGAACCGCACCAACCCATCTACCCCAACCAAGAGGGATCTAAGTCACATTACTTGTTTCAAGTGCCAGAAGACGGGACATTATGCAACTGATTGTCCTGAAGCCCAAAATGGAAATGGCAATCGAAGCTCTGGGAAGAAGCCGAACCCGTTCAACAAAGGGCATGTGAACCACGTGAGCGTGGAGGAGGTTGAAGCTCAGCCTGATGCAGTAATAGGTAAGTTTTTGGTTAAGTCATTTACTGCAACCGTTCTTTTCGATACTGGTGCATCGCATTCATACATATCAAGGGGATTCGTGAATAAGTTTAAGATGTCCACCCAAGTTCTCAAAACCCCTATGTTAGTAACTTCGCCCGGAGCAGAGTATATGGCAACCCATGGATGTTTTCAGATACCATTGGCCATTGGAAGGCATGTTTTCCCCTCAGACCTCATTGTTTTGGAATCGCAAGGTTTGGATGTGATTTTGGGAATGGATTGGCTATCGTTGTATGGAGGAAACATCAATTGTGCCAGCAAGACGATTTTGCTTACCACCCCGGAAGGAAAAAGGATCAAGTATGTATCCCAGCATATGCCGAAGAGGACCCAAGTAAATTCCTTATCAGGAGTGGTACAGGAGGAAGTACCCGTGGTGAAGGATTATCCGGATGTATTTCCAGAAGAGTTGCCAGGCATGCCACCAGATAGAGACATTGAGTTCTTGATTGAACTTTTGCCAGGCACAGGGCCAATATCTAAGAGACCGTACAGGATGCCCGCAAAGGATTTGGAGGAAATTAAAAAGCAGATCAAGGAGTTACTGGATAAAGGCTATATTCGCCCAAGTTCGTCACCTTGGGGATCACCAGTACTTCTAGTGGAGAAGAAAGATGGATCGCTGAGGATGGTTGTTGATTACCGAGGATTGAACGAAGTGACCATCAAAAACAAGTACCCACTGCCGATGATCAATGATTTGTTTGACCGCCTACAAGGAGCTAAAGTATTTTCCAAGATCGATCTACGATCAGGATACCATCAGTTAAAGATTCGAGAACAGGATATACCCAAGACAGCCTTTACCACCAAATATGGATTGTATGAGTATACCGTTATGTCATTTGGTCTGACTAACGCACCTGCCTATTTCATGAACCTGATGAATAAAGTGTTTATGGAGTTTTTGGATAAGTTCGTCGTGGTGTTCATTGATGATATTTTAATCTTTTCCAAGGATGAAGAAGAGCATGAGGAGCATTTACGATTGGTACTTGAGAAGCTCAGAGAACATCAGTTATATGCCAAGTTCAGCAAATGTGAGTTTTGGCTGAAGGAAGTTGGATTCCTTGGACATGTTATTTCTGGAGAAGGAATAGCAGTAGACCCTGCCAAGGTTGACACAGTGACAAGTTGGGAATCACCCACGACAGTTGGAGAAATTCGGAGTTTTCTTGGACTTGCAGGATACTACCGGAGATTCATCGAGAATTTCTCGAAGATTGCTAAGCCCATGACTGAGCTATTAAAGAAGGACACCAAATTCAATTGGACTGAGGAATGCGAAGCTAGTTTCCAAGATTTGAAGAAAGGATTGGTTACATCACCAGTGTTGATTCTGCCAGATCAACGCAAGGATTATGAACTTTACTGCGACACTTCTCGTCGAGGACTTGGAGCAGTGCTTATGCAGGAAGGAAGAGTTGTGTCATATGCTTCAAGGCAACTTAAACCCCATGAGAAGAATTATGCTACGCATGATTTGGAATTAGCAGCCGTGGTGCATGCATTGAAGACATCGAGACATTTCCTCATCGGAAACCATTGTGAGGTGTACACGGATCACAAGAGTTTGAAGTACATTTTCACGCAGAAGGATTTAAATCTCAGACATAGGAGATGGCTGGAGCTCATTAAAGATTATGATATGAGATTGCATTATCACCCTGGAAAGGCTAACGTAGTAGCAGACGCGTTGAGCCGCAAGAGTCATGTCAACACCCTCATGACCGGAGAGTTACCTCAGGAGTTAGCCGAGGACCTTTGCGAGCTATGTTTGGAGATAGTCCCAAGAGGCTATTTAGCGACGTTGGAGATTCAGTCTACCTTTATGGAAAGGATCAGAGAAGCTCAGAAGACAGACAAGGAGATTGAAGAGATAAAGGAGAAGATGAGCAAAGGAAAAGCCAAGGGATTTCGTGAGGATGAGCACGATACCTTATGGTTTGAGGACCGTGTATATGTGCCAAATGATCCAGAGATCAGGAAGTTGATTTTGCAAGAAGCCCATGATTCACCGTACTCGATTCACCCAGGGAATACCAAGATATATTTGGATCTGAAGAATACTTTCTGGTGGACCGGAATGAAGAAGGATATTGCAGAGTATGTAGCAGTTTGTGATGTATGTCAGAGAGTGAAGGCAGAACATCAGAAGCCAGCAGGATTGCTACAACCATTGCCGATACCCGAATGGAAGTGGGATAAAATAGGCATGGATTTTATCACGGGATTACCCAGGACTCGTTCAGGCTATGACTGAATATGGGTTGTAGTCGACCGTTTGACGAAAGTGGCTCATTTCATTCCAGTGAAGACCACTTACACCAGTGCTAAGTTGGCAGAGATCTACATGACCAGGATCGTATGTTTGCATGGAGTTCCGAGGACCATTGTATCAGACAGAGGAACCCAATTTACCTCGAAGTTTTGGAAGTAGTTACATGAAACATTGGGAACCAGGCTGGAATTTAGTACAGCTTTTCACCCGCAGACAGATGGACAGACCGAGAGAGTCAACCAGATTTTGGAGGACATGTTGAGAGCATGTGCACTAGATTATGGATCTAGTTGGGACGACAATTTGCCATATGCGGAGTTTTCGTATAACAACAGTTATCAAACCAGTTTGAAGATGGCCCCTTTCGAAGCTTTGTACGGAAGGAGGTGTAGGACGCCGTTGTTATGGGACGAAGTTGGAGACCGTCAGTTGTTTGGACCAGATTTGATCAAGGAGTCTGAACAGAAAGTGAGGTTGATTCGCGATAGGCTCAAGGTAGCCCAGTCCAGGCAGAAGAGTTATGCTGATTCTAAACGAAAGGAGACAGTTCATGAAGTCGGAGACAGAGTGTATCTTCGAGTATCACCCCTTCGAGGAGTGAAGCGCTTTGGAGTTAAGGGAAAGTTATCGCCCCGTTTTATCGGACCATACAGAGTTTTGGAACGTATGGGAGAAGTTTCTTACAAGCTGGAATTGCCCGAAGGATTGTCTGGAGTACATGATGTATTTCACGTTTCGCAGTTGAAGAAGTGCCACGCAGAGATGGCTGACATACCACTGAGGGATACTGTGCCACTGGAAGCGATTCAGCTAGAAAGTGATTTGACTTACGAGGAGAAGCCAGTTAAGATTCTCGAGTATGCCAGCCGAGTTACCTGCAGCAAAGTTACTCAGTTTTGCAAAGTTCAGTAGAGTCACCACACGGAGGATGAAGCCACCTGGGAGCGAGAGGAAGATCTACGGAAAAACCACTCCCACCTGTTTTCTAGCCAACCCGAATCTCGAGGGCGAGATTCATCCTAAGGGGGGTAGGTTTGTAACATCCCAAATTTCCAATTTGGAATGTTATACATAGATCATCATTGCATATCATATTTTATTGCATTTTGACAAATCCTCGATAAATCCTAAGCAACTCAAGGACCCTCGGAGAGAGTTGGGGATTTTCTTAAATTTTCATATTTGATTTTCAGCAAATAATAAGACGAGGATTTTATTTTAATTATTTTCTCTCCGGAAAAATATTTCAATTGAAAAAACAAATGAGAGGAGAAAATATGACTTCTCCAAAACAATTGAAATACTGGAGGAAAAATGTTAAAATCATTTATTGGATTTATTTAGATTTTATTTGCAATTTTATTGCATTAAAAATATTGCATATTTTCAAAATATTTATTTTGATTTAAAAAAATGTTCACCCTATTCTAGATTTTCTAACAAGACGGGGAAAATTTATTTCATATTTTTCTGATATTTATTTATTTTTCTATGTATTATTTTCCGCGGAACTTATTTAAAAAAAAAAACTGCGCGCGCCCGACCGGGCCGCAGCCCAGCCAGGCCGCCGGCCCACCTCGCGCCTCTCCTCTGCGCGCACGACAC